>NC_133971.1:35615344-35902844 GCF_031877795.1 Strix aluco
CCACGACTTGACCAGAGAAAACAAGCCACATAAGACTGGTTAACTACAGACTCAATATTATGTAAAAAAGTTGCTGCTTCACTTTGTTACAGGCCATTTTAGAAGCAGTGATAATGCTGCTTGGCAAAGACAGACAGAAACCATGGGACTGGAACAGACATGTACTTGGGCAAACATGTGGGTGAAAGGTTCAGTCCATCATACGATGTTGCTCTGTTCATAAAGTAAAAATGGGTATGGAAAAGAGTTCCTTTTATGTCCCTACAGGAGGGGGAAAAAAGTCCAACTCATCATGTGGTGACAGCAGGATATGCAGATGCTTATCGAGCAAAGTAGCACTACATTCACTGTTTTGCTGAGTTACTATAGCAGCAAAGTAGTGACATAAGAAAAAAAAAAAACAAAACTAAGAAGGAACTGACATATACCAGCTGCCATCATCTGTCTGCCACTCACCTTTTCCCCACAGAGAACTCCTATAGCCTCCTTGCCCTTAGTACAGACACCTTTGCTTCTCTTTTGAAATAAAAAAGAGTAATTCTGTTAACACAACCCAAAGAGAAGAGTTTCAAAAACATTCTGGGGACAGAAGAAGGAGTAATATTTCTGTTCACATAACTGGCACAAAAAGTTTAGAGGAGCATGTGTGTGCTTCTAGACCAAACACTTTCCCTCCCTTATTCCTTCCCCTGCCACCTATGATGCTCTGAAAATGTCTTGCAGAATCTGAGTACAATACATTTCTGAAAAGATGTCCTGTTTTCTGATGGCACCTGATATCCCTAACCACCCTGTGAAAAATGTGTCCAAACCAAGCACTTTGATTTTAAAATACCATATGCATTGAAGGAGAAATTTTTGGAAATAAATCTCTAGTCTTGTAAACGGTTCCTATCTTTGGAACAGATCAGACCTTGAATCATTATGTTTCTGAGCTTTCCAGATACCCAGACAGCTCTTTGTCTTGTTGCTTGGGCACATTCCTACCCCATATAACTAGCTATGCCAGATCCTTAACTGAGTAGACTAAATAGAGCAGGCTAAAACTCAGGGAAAACTCAAGCGGATCCCTGCAGCCCTACTACCTATAGCTGTACTGGACCTGATCAATGGAGGTGCTGACCTCCTCTGGCAGCTACTTTGCTGTTTAGAACCTGACTACTCTTTTTCCTAAACAGTTCCTTTTTTGGTGATGGAATGGGAAACGCATAGGTAATGGAAATCTTACAAACTTCTGGAACAGGCAGAGAAAGTACACTTCAATTTCCACAATGGAGGAAGGGAAGGGAAGGGAAGGGAAGGGAAGGGAAGGGAAGGGAAGGGAAGGGAAGGGAAGGGAAGGGAAGGGAAGGGAAGGGAAGGGAAGGGAAGGGAAGGGAAGGGAAGGGAAGGGAAGGGAAGGGAAGGGAAGGGAAGGGAAGGGAAGGGAAGGGAAGGGAAGGGAAGGGAAGGGAAGGGAAGGGAAGGGAAGGGAAGGGAAGGGAAGGGAAGGGAAGGGAAGGGAAGGGAAGGGAAGGGAAGGGAAGGGAAGGGAAGGGAAGGGAAGGGAAGGGAAGGGAAGGGAAGGGAAGGGAAGGGAAGGGGGGAAGGGAAGAAGGGAGGGAGGGAGGGAGGGAGGGAGGGAGGGAGGGAGGGAGGGAGGGAGGGAGGGAGGGAGGGAGGGAGGGAGGGAGGGAGGGGGGAAATACAGTGAAGTTTACTCATGGCAAATATGGTGCACAATTTCTGTTAAGTATCTACAGATCCCTAAGAAACATACAGATTTTATGAGCTCTGTCATGAAAAGCCTTTGAGAGATCTTTAAGAACAGTGTGTATGTGCTAATAGGCTTTTTAATCTATACCTTCCACATTTTGTCCAACTGAGTTGTGATTCAGTGACACAGTGCTTATACTTTGTATGCACGATCAGAGTGTCACCATGGAGCCAGCTGCAGGTTAAGAGGCAAAGTTAAAACCTCAGCCATAACAAAATGTACCTGGTTGAGATATAGCTCAGAAAAATTGACTATTGTAAGGTGTACAAAAATATTTATGAGTTAAATTAGCTCTTTATTAACCAGCTAATTAGTCCTCACAGGAGCACCCTTATGGGGAAGATCATATAAGTATTAGCCATATTTTAGCAGAGTGAATCACAAATGTGTAAGTGATGTGATCTGTCCAAGTCTAAACAGTGAGTAGGGGCCACCAGTGGTATTAAAACTGGTTCCCATTCTTGTCCTTTGACTGTTTGGTTTTCCTTCCAAATGGTTTCATACAGGTTTTCAAAAGATGCCTTGTGATTAACCAGTATCACATCCTCTTCTGACCCCCATTTCAAAACAAAGAAAAATGCTTAACAACCTCCAGACAAGTAGTTCTGTTTCTAAAGGAGGTTCAGTACGAAGAGCTATTTCCTAAAAGTAGACAAAACCATTTTGATATTTACAGAAAAATACAACTACCTTGAATAAACAAAACATTGAAACAACATGGAAAGTACCAAACAAGAAGGAAAAAACTCCATGTAGAATGAAGAGTCTCGTCCTCAAAGTTGGTCTAATTCTTGTAAAAAGGTTTAGACTGACAGGTTTGGAAACTGAAGGGATATCCACAGGTTGTGATGGCATAAGGAACTACACAACACTTATCTTGTCATCACACCATTACAGCCATGCTCTGTGCTGGATACATGAGATGTTCAGTTGTTACGCTTATTGCAGTCTGGGTTGCTGCTGCGATCACCCCAGAAATGTTACTTTCTATCAATAAACCCAAACTTGTATGATAAAGCCTTTTCAAGGATTTTTTGGGTAACTTCAGTTGATATAAATTCCACCACAGGAATAATTCTGATAAATATAGATTCTCATAATGATGCATGGTAAGTAGGAAGGAGGGAAATGCCATTCAATTCAATGTAAGTGTATGTGCCCTTCTAAAACAAAGACTCTTCTGACATTAGTATCACTAGTACTGAAAAAACCACTTGATTCTCCTAGAAATAACTGTGAGTAATATTCTGTCTATGAGATGGAGATGATATCTCCTACACGGCTTAAGCAAAACCTGAATGAAGTTTAGAATGCTATAAAAGTAGGACTGCAGAGCTTCTAACAGTTTTTTGGAGGTTTGTGCCTGCTTCTTTACTTTTTAGAATGTCCTGTTTCACTTTGTGTAATAAACAGCTTTTTTTACTATGTAATTCATCTGCTGAATTTAGCTAATGATGATGTTTAGGTTTCCAAACAAGTTTATGAAAACCATTTGACCTCTACCAGAAACAAAGTGACATGAGAATGCAGAAGTGATGCACTCAGTGAGGAATTATTTATATACCTCAGATATGTTTTTCATTAAAAATTATATTTATTTATACCATACATACTACAAAACAGTGGGGATTTCTTTCTGTAGATATAATTCAATTTTTTGTTGTTTTGTTTTTTAGACTTTCCATCTTGCTTGTTACTAATAGCTTGGGAGGAGGGATGGGAGTGCAGTACAGATAACACTACAAAGGTCCATGTGTTTTAGAAGAATGCACCTTTACTGTTCTAATTTTCCTTTCTCACAAACACACTGAGCTTGCACAACAAACCAAAGTGAAGCAGATCTCTCCACTCAGTTTAACAAGGCAAAGTAGTTGAGACTTTGAGGAAAAATAAAAAAGATGAAAGAAAAAAGTCAGTGAAACTGCTTAGCTTTTTGCTATAAAGTTTTTTTTTGTTAAACCAGAAGATAAATTTTCCTTACAGCTTCTGTGGGATCCACAAATGTTTTCAGAGCTTCATCAGTGTACAGAATCAAAAAATCATCAAAGGCTTGTAACCCATAGGAACACAGTGAGAATTCATTTAGAAAGACTTTTCTTTTATTTTCTACAACTGGAAATACTGATTCATTAGTTATTGATTCCTACTTTCGGAAACAAGGATACTGAAATGCATAAAGAGTACTAAAAAAGAGGAAATCCATATTAAGAGTTTCCTCCTGAAAATGAAACAGGAGTTAAGTTCTCAAGTGGACATAAAGGTAAGAATAATCAAAATGCACAGCAAATCAAAGCAACAACAAGCTGAAACAATGGAGCATTTCTGACTCTTGGCTAAGAATAATAATGTTCTGGGTCAGTAAATACAGAAAAGGAACACATTCTCACTGAAGGATTATTTTATTGTATGTTGAAATATCCCTTGGGTTTTCATTTGTTTGTTTGTTTGTTTTTTCTTTTGTTATGTTTTTGTAAAGAAAAGAGTCTACAACACACACCCTAATGGTTTTGGCTGTAGACTGAACTTAAGTAAATACCATCACTCAGTCAGTATGTTGTGGTAACTCAGGCTGCCAGTGTGGTTTACCAGCTCAAGCAACATGTGTAAACACCGGAAACAAAAAAGATTCAGAGGACAGCCTCTCTTTCTCTCTGCCTTTCTCAACTGCTTGCTCCTTCTCACTCTCCTGTTCATGCTTGCTCTCTTTCTTGGACTTCCGTTATTTTCTGACAAACCATGTGGGTGAAACACAAAACATTAACAAAACTAGAGATCCCTTTTTTCTGGTCTCTAATTTTATCCAAGGGGAAAGTTATCCAATAAAAAGTCCAGCATATGTTTTCAGAGCTTCTAAGTGCTTCTGCCATTACTTTCTTTTGATTGCTTCTATAAAACATGCCTTAATCATACTACAGCACTTTCCATTGCAAAAAAGGAAACTTTACAGAACAACATAGTTAACATTATTTCCCTGTTTTGTTTGGGTTTTGTTTTTTTTTTTTAAACACCACAAAAAATCCAGGCCATAGTAAGGAGCACACAAAATTATATTCATCTTTGTTCTGTGACAAGTAGTATCAGCATTTATATCCCCAAATATTATGCCTGTTTGACAAAAGAAAAGTTTCCACTGATTCACATGACACAATTCTGGTTTGGTTTTTTTTTTTTTTTTCTTTTATGTGATGTAGTGTATAAGGAATAAGGATACACTATTGTTTCTAGTAATAATTGGCACTTGAAAAAAGCACCAAGAATTCTGTATTTCACTTTACCCCTTTTCCCTCCCCAGTAATTTTTTCTGTAGTCCAGAAGCTACAACTGTGGTTATGGTGAATAACTACATTTAATTTTTTCAAAACGTGTGCAAAGTTGGCACTTTTGTATTAACACTAAACACTAATACTCTTTGTTTGGCATTCATGCCCTCATACTGACCAGACCACTTTTATCTAAGTGTATTTTTTTAAAGACACTTACTGAAAATATGGCAATAGTTTAAGAAAAAAAAAGCATGGATATTATTACACATCCCCTTGTAGTGTACGAAAAAGTGCATGACTGGATTTATGTAATAGTACAAGACAAAAAAACTGTATCAGATCAGGTACTGTAAAGCATGCCAGCACCTCTGTATTACTTATATCTAGCAGGTAGTTAAAACAAGACCGTGGTTCTTTTAAAAATGTGCATTAAAGCTAACATAAATGAATAGAACTAGCCAGCAAACTATTTTTCCTGCTTATCTAACAGCTGAATGTAACTGTAAAAATTAAGCAAAAAAATAAGAGTTAAACCACCATCAATACAATTGTTTTACATCATAGGCCTGTCAAGGCTCAATATATATATACAAGTGTAACAGCCATGCTTAGTAGAACGTTATCCCCAATGCTTAGAAGACACAAAGACAACTAAGTAGATTGGTTTTTTTTCTCTTTTTGTTTGTTTGCAATTTTTTTTGGTGTTTTTTTGTTCTTTTTTTTCAGGCAAAAGTCATGGGTAGAACAAATTGTCTCTTTGGAGATGACCAAGAACATTCTAACAGAACTAGGGACAACTGCAAGTTTCCTGTGGGTTTGGTTTTTTGTTTTTGTTTGCTTTTTCCATGAAGGGTCTCTTCCCCCAAATTAAAGATCCCACCTTTTTTTTCTATGCAAAAAAAAAAGGAAAAAAAAAAAACCCAACAACCAACAAAGGGGAAAAAGCACCTGGTGTTTCTTTCTTTTGTTAAAAAAGAAAAGAAAAAGATTATATATATATGTATATATATTTTTATATATATATATTTATATATATATATAAAGGGAGACTGTATATGGCAGTTCAGATGTGGTGGGCCCTCTCTGAGAGCTGGCATTATGCTGTGTCCATCCTTGAACTAATCTACTGAAGTGAAGGGAATGTTTTTATGCAGATTGGGGTTCTGACTGTGCCGGTTTCGGCTACGGACAGAGGAGAACATCATGTTGCACCCAGGGACTTTACATTTGTGCATTTCTCGCAAGTGCACTGTTTTATAGTGCACTCTGAGGGTTCCCTTGTTGCTGTACATTTTGTGGCAAATGTTACACATTATCCCACCGTTGCTCACCGAAACACTGTTGAACATGAGGGATCCTGGGACATCAGTGCCCATACCTACAGCTAAGGCGGGGGCATCTGCTTTGTGGGCAGATTCCCCGCTGTCACTTGCCCCATCAACGTCGTCCAGGAGAATGCCCTCATCGCTTCCAGCATCAGATTCTCTTGAGGAGTGGATACTGCTGCTAGACTGGATGCTCGAGGTGGTGCTCAGGTCTAGGACCATATAGTCTTCCGACATGCCCCTGCCATACCCATTCATATGGGAATCCTCAGTACCAGCAGGTGAGGAGGTGTCTTCCCTTATGTCGAGCCCCATCTGATGCTGAGCGCCATATATCTTCACCAAAAATTCATCACGGAGGTCCTTACTAAGAGAAGGCTGTGAGGTGTCCAGGCCCATGTCATCCAGTTCTTTGGTCAACAGTTTACGGTGCAGGTTTATGTTAGCACTGTGTCTGGGAAAGGAAGAGGGAAGGGAGAAAAGGAAAAATGTACAGTATGTTTGATTAAACATACAGTCATCAAGCACCAAATCAAAATTCTGATTTATCAATAATTTATCATAAAAATATGCTCTATCCATGTTTCTTGGAAAATTCAGTCTTGTTACAAGTGAACAAATTGAAACATAAAACCAAACCAAAACAAGCAAATTAACTCCCCCATATTGTTTTTCTTTTCAGCTACTGCTCCTCAACATTAGTCCCCAGCAGCAGCTACAGCCCTTTTGTTTGATATTTACAAAATAATAAATTGTGCTAGCAGAAAATGCAAAATGTTCTTCTTGGTTCCTGAATCCCTGCTGGCCTTCCTAAAAGCCTTGCTTCAAGAGAAGATATTAATATATGGAATATCTTTGTGTGTTTGTATCTATGTCTATCTCTAGATCCATATCCTTATATGTTTTTACACACATACATATAAATATATTATATATATGTAGTAGCATAACTGTGTAAGTGAAATATAGAAATATAGAAAAAAATAAAGGTAACTGAATGATACATAGTCAGAGGTCCTGATTCTGATAATTTAATTCTGGTATAAAGGGATTAAGAATCAGGCCAAACCAAGATGGAGAAGACTTGAAAGGTTTAGGAGAACAAGTCTCTGAAATCTACATGTAAGTTTCTGAAAATCTTAGCCAAAGTCACTGGTTCCATCTTTCTGGGAGGGTACTGCCACTCGTCCCCGTACTCTTCCCAGTATTGTGTCTGATGCAGTGCTGATTGACCCAGTAATTTCCAGTAAAAAATCCCTACTAATGCAATGAAAATTTTGCCCCAAATCAATCAAAACACTTAAGCATGGGCTTTGTTTTAGTTATGTGCTGAAGTTACTGTGGGTGCTCAAGAGACACTGGAAAAGCTGTCACTGATGCCAGTGGTCTTTGGGCCAGATCCCAAGAGCCGCCAGTTAAATTACTCTTAAGAGTTTTGCAGGACCTGGGCCTTTGTTCTCAAGAAGTAAAGCTCTACATTTACAAACAATCTAAGCCTTTGGGTTAGTAACTGTGTAAAACAGCCTATTATTTTAAATACTGCATTCTACTCTCCACTTTTGACATTGGGTTTATTCATCCATTGCAGTAGAACCTCACTGATTTGCAGTGGTGTCAGGAAACCCTCTTTGAAAACTTCATTTTCTAAATTAACAATGCAACCAACAAAGATGACAGACATCAAAGACCTCTGACCACAGAACATGCTCATTTTGTTGACGTGCTTAATATTAAGAAATCAGTATAAAGTTTTCAGTATTAGAAAACTTTAGGGTTCAGTATTCAGAATGTGCACCATTCTGAGGAAATGACAAATATTTATTCAGTTTCTTTGGAGGGTGACTGGATTTTCAAGTCAATAAAAAAAGAATTAGCGAAGTTCTACTGCGTAACATTCCTTGCAAGCTAAGGACCCAAACCCGCAATTTACAACATGCAGACTCACCAGCCTGTCTGCCCATTATAAATTGCAGATCAGAGCCCAAATGTAGGAGGGAAAGAAAGAAAGGGGGGGAAAGGGGGGGGGGGGGGGGGGGGAGGGGGGCACGGGCAGGGTAGGGGGAAGAGAGAGAAAGAAAGAGAGAGTTTTAACATAGGAATACTTTAATTTGCAAAAAGCACTAGATAAAATATTGCCATGGGAAGACATAACAATGATCAAATATTTTACACACATTCAGGTCCTACAGTAACAAAAAAGGGAGAAGGGGAACAATAGCTATTAGCAATATTTCCTTATTGGAAGCTTTTGTTTTAAGAAACCCTTTGAAACATACCTCTCAACTAGCTGACGTCCCAAACATGGTACAGCAACACAATGCAGATAAATAGGGAAAATGCAAATGGTGGGAAGATTAAATTGACGTAGAGTTAATTTCTGTAATTTTCTATCACTTACTTTGCAATTCATCTATCCGTTGCACATAACTTATGGGAATAAATAAAGAAAACAGCAATGGAAGCGATCCGTCCCACTCACCTGCAAATGCAGGTAACTGTTCTCTGACATAAAACTGATACTGAACTGCAGTTTAATTGAATCATGTCTGCTTGGGATGCAATTATTCCAGTAAGGGGGGAGTCTAGAAGAGAAAATTTCTCCCCTAATGAGAGACAGTTGAGAGGTATGGGCAAGGGTGGAAAAAGTGGAGAGTATTCCTTGTTTTTCTCCCACATGGGAAATACTCCTTTCACACAAGCAAGTATAGCACCATTGCTTTTTGAGGCTCAGAAGTGTAATTATGCATATCCCCACACTGCACTTAGGAAGGCTGAGCTTACCTTGTGATAAGATCAGCTTTCTAATCTTTTGCTAAATTGAGATCACAAAAGAGAGAGAGAGAGAGAGAGAGGAGAGGAGAAAAGAGAAAGAAAGGGGGAGGGGGTGGAGAGAGAGAGAGAGAGAACAAATTCACATTCCAATCCAGACATATCTGGGTTTTTTTTTAAAAAAAGACAAAAGAAAATAATATCTGAAACCAATAAATACAGACTTTTAAAAAAGTCTTGACTGTGAAACTGTTTTTTGTCAGCTGTAATCTCACTTATACTGTTGTCCTGATGGATACTGATTCAACCACACAATATGAAAAACATAAAGCAAATTAATCAAAGCATATTCACAGCATCCCCATTATCATCCACAAATGAGTTCTGAACAGATGCATGCAGTGTGCACATACATGAATGATAAACAGTAGTCCTAACAGTCCCTTGCCTGGCTGGTGTCAGATGGCATACAACTCCATGTAAAGTTGCTAAGTGCAGTACAGGAAACGCTTACTGTGAAGGCCTGTTCACACTGACCAGTGTTATTACATGACCATAAAAGCACATTTGTGCTTATCATCATAACGCTAACTGCGAACTACTCATAAAGTGCTCATGTGTTTACTCCTTATGATTTCTCCCCCTCTCTCCCCTCCTCACTCCCCTGGTACAGGAATTTGCTGCAGTGTAGAAACTAGTCAGGATAACTGTAACTGTTGTTTCCATGCCTTTGCACTTACTATTTCCTTAGTCTGTTGCTGAGAAAACAGCAGCCAGGCATGCAGCAAAAATTCACTGAATGAAGAAATAAGAATAAATAAAGAGGGGTTACTGTGCCCCAGATGGATAGAGGCCATTCTGAGAAAGACCAGTGTAAGGATGCAAACCCTGCTGATGCTCTGATAAGAAGAGATGCCTCCCTTATTTAATTCTCACTTACAGCAGTGGCAATCAGTAATCTAGTTAAGGTATGTACCAGCCCATAATATCTGTCAGGCAAACGATGTGCAGAAATGTGCGGACCAGTTCTGGCACTCTGTTCAGTACTGTCCCTTTTCCGCTGTCAGCAGTACTGTTGGATTCTCCTAATATAATTACATTGACTTTTATTCAATTAAGTGCCATTCCTAGCCTTAAAAAAAAGCTACTTTATCAATTGATTCAGGTGTAATGCAATAATAAAGATGAACTCATGGCAGTGCATTAGCTCTGCTGTTCATAACTTCTGAACATAGGTTCATTCATAGCAGTCGATTTCCATTATGCAACCACAGTTCAAGAGAATTGATTCTTTTGCATTCATTTCTTAATCTATTTCACTTGTGTTTAATAATCTTCCTAAATATCATATGCAAAAACATTCTGGTAGGGATGAGAGGAGCAAATTGTGAGAAAAAGTTCATCTATTTGGACACTGAAGTTTTGAAATCTTATGGCAAAACCAAAGTCACAGAGGCTACAACCTTGTCAGAATTAAGAATGCTGTCTGCTGAAGGTACTAACACACATTTCCTGAATAGCTGAAAGGTTGTTGGGATAGGAGGGAAGGAAGAGTATGTTTTCATAGACACACCAGTCTAGAGTACTTGGAGTCTGGCTCTGCACCCCTGTCCCATCTGCTACACAGCTAAATGTAGCATTGCACCCTGAGTACACCGTGCAGGGTGCTGTTTATGCCCTGTACAAAGAAAGTGCTTCCCAGGGCTGACAGTAGCATTCTCAAGGCTTCTTTGGAAAATGATGACAAGGGTGCTCTGTGTAGTAGGAACATGCCCATGAATGTAAGGACAACTACAAGTAATGGATCCATAAGCAAAAAAATGGAATTAAGAAAGAAGAGTAAGGATAAAGGCAGACTAGAAAGAGAAGCAGTACAATCAGGAAGTTTTAAAAGGGAGATGTACTGGGAAAAGGCAAGAACTGGCAATTGCTAAATAGAATAGCGTTGAGTTTAGGGGCAGAAATGAAGCATGATTTGCTATGAAGCTATGAAGACTGTTATTCAGCTGGAAAGGCAGAAGAGTATGCGGCCAACAACCTGTACTCTGACCCTGTAGCTGCAAACAGCAGTCAGAGAAAAATGAGGAGAAAAAGTAGCACTACAAATATTGGCCAAGCCCATACTATCTTTTGTCTTGATAAACTTAACTATTTCTTTGCTCCCCTCATCCAGTGTTGATCTTCCTTGCTTTTTTTCTTGGAAAATGTACTCATTCAGCCATCTTAAATTGCTCCAGTTCCCAGACCCACTTCTCCATGCCTAATTGAAGAACTCTTTCTGTGCTGCTTTGTCACTCCTAAATCCTAGCAAGTCCTCTACCAGCCCTCAGCCAATGCTAGCCACCTTGTCATCTGTTCATCTGTTCCTACCCATGGCACCTGCAGTTTCTTGCTTCAGCTGTTCTGTTCCCTGATGTTATTTACAAGCCGCTACCCCTTCATCCTCTGAATACTGCTCCCAGGTAAGTGTAAATAATGTTCCCTGGGTAAGCTGAGGCACAGCTTTGGCAGAGTGATTTATGCCAGTGCATAAACACTGCCATCAAGCAGGCAGAAAATCATGAAGATATGCCAAAAGCAGCTAAGCTTCAGCTTGCCATGGCTCTAGTACTCCTCATACCTGAGCTAGCCAATTTAAGGCCATCTCTGGTGTCCTTTGTACTGCAGTTGCTGCTGTATCTGCGGGAAAAAACCTTGAAGAACCTAAATGAATGGCAGAGGTACATATATGTATTGAAAATGTAAAATATTTGACCTAATAAAATCCTCTGAATGACTCTGGACTTCTTAGGCTGCTTATTTGTACATCAATGACCAAATGACATTTCATCATGGCAATGGAAGTGTTGCGTAAAGATAATTGGCGAATGAAGTCTTCCAGGCAGAAGTATGAGGTTGAAAGAGCTTAACTGAAGGCATATCTCACTTAGCTCCAGTTGCCAGATCTATCCCATCCTAGGCAACAAGGGATGGTGAAGAGTGTTAATTCTGAGAATTTAAAATACTGTGTGTCCCAAAAAATGTCCAAACACCTGTTTAGCTGCGTACTACAAAAATGAGGAGAGTATTTTTCCAAGATGTTTTGAGATGTAGCTTGCTGTGGCAAGGAAGTTTCAACAAAGTCTGGTTTATTTTAGGAGGCCAAGAATGCCTGATTTTTCCACAAAATTATCATTCTTCTTTCAAGTTACTATTCATGAACTAGACATATGGTGGGCAAAAGTGTGTGGAAAGTCCTCACCAGAGTGAATTCAGCCTTCTGAATTCAATGATCTTAAGAATGGATCAGTGCTCCTGTAAGGATGATAGTAATGATGATACAAATGAAATCTGTGGTCGTGGCAAAGTAACAAGGGTATCTTAGCTCCCACTTCACCATTGCCCTTTCAGACAGGAGTTTTGGTAGCAGCACAATGCAGGGTGCTACAGCAACTACAGCAGCTCTCTGACTGTGGGCATGATCCCACTGGTGGTAGTATTTTTCTTCCCTTGTGAAGTTCATGGAAGTATTCTTCCATAATTAGAATTCATTGTCGGTTCCACCCCACCTACTACTATCAAGCTCCTCTGCTGAGAGATGTACTATGCATCAACAGAAGAAAGGGGATTATAAGCCTAGGAAATATGGTCAATTAAACGTACATGCCATTTACACAGCTCATAAATCCAGACTGGGTTCTCTTCAGCAGTTTCTTTCTGCACTTGTCAATGAATCTGATTTTGTTAATTTACTATCCATTTGTTGGAAAGAAAAATGTAATGGCCTCTTTATTATAGTTTATTTTTATTTAGTCAGTCTTTTTGTTTCTTTTTGAAGTGAGTGAGGAGGAATTTATCAGAGAGCAGAATTTGTCCTGGCATAGAAATTGGCATGAATTCTATTGATGACTCAAGGCCAACTTTTGATGCACCCATGGCTGTAGTCCTATTTGCACTAGGACAAAATGCATCTCTGATGAGCACAGCAGAGTTAGGGAATTTGGATGATAAAGAGTACTCTATTTACATTCAAGTACTATACAGAGCACAAAATCAACTGCATGAAAATTGGGCTGAATGTGTTGTTCACAGTTCAGGGCAGGGCAGGTTGTTGAAAATGAAACATAAAGCATTGTTTTCTTAATTTTTTAGCAAGAGAAAATTATGATTACACTTAAATATTAAGGGGATGAGAGAAAAAGAGAGTGAGAATGAAATAGCAGCATAGTTGTTAGGGCAGTCAGTTAGGGACTAAAGAAACCCATTTTCCAGTCCCTGATGCAGTCAGACAGAAAGGCCAAGACAACTGATGTCCCAGTTAAATGTCCTAGCTATTGGCCCCTTGCTCCTCCTTGGCTGACAGAAAACGACAACGTTCCCTGATGAAAAGCTCAAACATCAAAGCCCACTGTATTGTTCATTAAAATTCTGAAATGAATAATTTCAATATTTCCAGTTGTATCCCGCCACATCCTTTCTTTCTATGTTTTCAGATAAAACAATATCCCCATCTCTTATACTTCAAATGTTCTGAAAATGCACTTTCTGGCAATTACATGATTTGGCAAAGTAATACCACCCAGCCCTATCATTCTAACACTGCAAAGAAATCACAGACAGGAGGTCACAGCAGGGAGCCATCAGTCTTTGGGCAGCTTTGCTTTAAGATACAACAAGTGATCCCAGCATTAAGAAATACAATGAAACTATATTTGGAGACTTAATGCACTAAAAGTCAACATTAAATTATTTCCTGTTAAATTCTGTTCTTTTCAAGTACTAGTAGATTTTTGGTTTTTTTAAGAAGATAGAAGCTAATACTGAGTTACAAAACCTGAAACCACACAATGTTCAGCAGTCTGAAGAAGGTTCTATTACAAAATCAAAGGCCAGGACACATTTGTCTGGTGGTTTACATACTGATTGGCAAACCTCTTATTAAAGTTGGATATGTATGTAATCGCTCAGGTTGTACAGGCCCCATACAAGCTATCCTCCTGCTATACTTAATTTAAAACTAAGCTTTGTCAGTCTTGTTTAAAATACCATAAACAATTAAACTTTCATTATTCCTCTCATGAGACTTTTTCCACACCTATTTTCAGCTCAGTATTCAGCTTACTTTTTTACCTATAATGAAATGTTAAAGCAAAGTTGTCTTTGTTTCTCTTCACCTCAAAGGCTGCCAATTAAGATTTATGATTTTGTTTAAAAATTTCACATGATTTTAATCACTAACGCAATTTGCTAGTATGGCAAAGTATTGTGGTCTTACCTCAATTTCGTGTTCCCTTCCTGCTTATTTAAGCCTGAAACTCATAGAAAGGTCTCAGAATATGTGAACATAACAGAAAGTAAACGAAGAATTTTATGCTTTCTCAGAATCAATGCAGATAGAAAGTGCTGAGTTTCATGCAGCTAAAATCAAAGAACCAGAAAGTAAGACTCTGGCTAAATATAACAGTGTACATATTTATGAGAAAAGATATGACCTTAATTCTGATATTTCTTCAAGAAGGAAGCAGCAATCATTTTTCCCATTTACTTAAGAGAATCAACAATAAATAGTTCCTGGAATTTAATTAGTAATGGAAACTGTTAAAGAAATTATCTTCTCAGTTACTGTTCTAATTTTGCCACTCTCTTAGCAGTCTTTGATACTTTTTTTTTTTCAATTACAAAGAAAAAAATTCGTAAGTCTAAGCAAAGATAATAATTATGGTTGAAATTCTGATCTGACCTACACTATAAAATTCACATTTATATGAACAGGGCCAAGGTTTCAATCTGTGTACTAGCACTTCCATGTATTTGATCATGTTTAGTTTGCCTCTAAATGTAAGGGGAAAAGAAGGGATAGGGGCTAGTCTTTAGAACAATGACTGAAGACAAAATACTATAGCACCCAATGAAACCATGGCATTTCTACATTAACAGTTTGGGTAATAACATCAGTGCTTGAGGCTTTAAATTGCATAGAATCTGAAAAATATTAACCTTTCATAGGAAGAAAATCCAAAAGGTAAAATACAGTTCAGCACCTATTAAAAAAAGTAAAAAAACAGTACTTATTAAACGCAGGAAATAAAGGACAAGTAAGTTCTTGCAAATTAAAGATGTGGAGCCCAGTCATTTCAATCCCTTTCAATATGAAACAAATCACTCACACTGGTCACGAAGACAGCTCCCTCTACACTCAAATTATTCACTTGAAGATAAGCTCCCATCAAACTCTTTAGGGGTTTAACTAATTTACTGCACAGATACGGCACGTCTGTTGTAATAACAGGTAGGATGTATTGGGGTCGACCATTTATCAGAATTAGACTTCTTTTTTCAATTCGCAGTGAATTATGCTGCCTACACTGCTCCTCTTTCTCAGAGCTTCTCATCCCCTTATGGCCCCTAATGTGGCAGGCAAACAAAATTGACAGTCTCATCTTGTCAACAAGGGGTGATTCTCCTGAGAAGCCATTTAACTTTGCAGAGGAAGCAATGTATTAATGTGCCTGTCCCAGGAATGTTAATCATCTTCAAGCTCCCTCTAACTTTGACATGAACGAAATCACCAAATTTGTTTACTAAATGAATCGTAATATGCTAATAAGAGAGCATGACATATATGGTAAAGCCAAACAGATGGTTTGTTTACTCCACTTTGCAACTTTATAAATGTTGTAACTCTGAAGATGTTAGTGAGAATTATTGGTTTGTTGGCAGTGGCAAACACGCCTTTTGCATACTTAATCCACAGTTAGAGTCAGAAAACAATTTGTCATCGCCATGGAATGCATAAAAAATGTTAATGCTGAGATGGCATTTGGGGAGGCAGGATAGCCGACTGTGTGAGCAAATACTCAGGTTAGATGTGGAACTGATATCTGATGGCAATGTTTGCTACCAAATAATTTTTAATGTAAAATCTGACAGGTTCAGGATTCTTGAATGGCCGAATAATTCAGTACATACCTGTTGAGGTGTTTAGTGAGATGGTCCTTACAGTGTGAACAGAATTACACTTTCACAACAGCTGTGTGTGCTCAGAAGCATTGAGGTCATGTTGCACTCTTAATATATTACTATTGTTGTCCATTAAAGATCAAAAGATATTACAAACAAAAAGCACAACCACTTGCGTATTTGCCAGACTTACTCAGAAATGATCAAAATTGTGTTGCAACACTTCAACCTCTCACTTTACTAGCTGCCTGGAAGCAAAACAAACTCATTACAAAACAGCCAGCACTGTTGTCTGATATCTGGACTGGTTGAGAAAATTTAAAATAAAAAGATTTATCTGGCGGAATATTTCCAAAGTGAACCAACTAAGTGTAGCAATGTTATGTGCATGAGAAGGTCATCATATGCACAACAAAGTCCTTTGATAGAAATTACAGGTGCTCAGCACCACTGACAGTCCAACGGCAGTAAGCTGTTTCTACATCTCCACATGCTCTACAGAAAAGTTTATCTCCTGTGTGTTGAAGTATTTTGCTGGTCCTTCACACAAGGTGAATTTCCCCTTAAGAAGTACTGAGGCAACATCCAGGTAGAATCTGTTGCCAAACTGCATGAATTAACATTTCTGTTTAAACTTAAATCATCTAAATAGTATATGATCCAAGTTTTGTAAACAGAAGTTTTCATCCTTCATTTTACTGTTACAACAGCCATGTAAAATGTGAAAATTTTGCAAGATTTTATGCAAACAGTCCTTCCAGTTCAGCATCCCACTCGAATTTTACTGTGTTTCAAGTTTCAGTAAATGCAAAAAAAGATAAAACTCAGCCAGAACAGCTAGCTTCCCCCAATTCTGCTTTGAAACCAATTCTTTTCTCCCAGACATTGATGCACAGCAACACATTATCTCATGATTTGCTTAGAAGGTTCATAGACTCTTTACAGATTGCATTATAGTTCAAATTAATAACAAACCCTCAGATCCAGGGTTAGTTTTGTATGATTTCAGGTTAAACAGCAAATATGTAAACCATTTCTTTTGGTCATAATGCAATGGTAATTCTCATTCCACCTGCTTTGTTTGTCTAAAAATGCTGGTTTTATTTATATAATACCAGAGGAACTATAAAAGCAAATATGATGTGGCACTTCAACAGGGTTCCTCTATTACTAATTTTTGCATTACTAAATAAGTACCCCTTTCAGGTCAACTGATAGCTGATTATTCTATAACCTCACTTCACTGATGCCCCAACTCCTAAATAATTTCAATCCTCTGAGATTTTTCCATACATACTATTGTCAGCAGTTATTAAATTCTCAAGTTTTTACCCATCCACAAGAGACTGTGAAAAGATATCTAAGGGAAGTATGAGTTCAGCTTGCCGTCCAAGGATTATTTTGGAAGAAACATTAGCGGCCGTCCCAGCCTGGCGCTTATATCTCATTTGAAACATCTACTCATTCCTGACCAACAAAGAAAATTTCAATAAAGTACTTTTACTGGTTTAACAGCAGTGAGCTCCTGGGATTGTCAAAGTGCTCAGTCTTTTCCGAGGAGAGAAGGAATCAGCAGCTCAAATATAATTAACCTTCCATTCTCAATGCAAACTGCCACGCACAGGAGCTCTGCAGTCTATTAGTGAAGTTATAACGGCCAACAGGCAGAGGCAAAATTGGTCAAAAAGTTGGCTGCTGCTGTCATATTTTTAGAATTATGATTAATGACACTAATAATGTGGATGATTACTGATATGTGTATCTCCTGCAGTTTATCATATTGCACTGGCTGCCTACGTCCACAATAAACATGATGCTATCATTTACCTCTTTATTGAAGGCAATCCTTCTCTTGAAGGAGCACATTCTAATTACTTTGTAATGTTTTATGTCTTAAACATTTTGCAGCTCTGGACCTTGCCAACTGCTTCATGTCTACCATTGATTAATTACAGAATGTTTAATCAAAATTTAGAACCTAATGCAGTCATTTATGAGTGTGCTGCAGTGCCAAGATAGTTAGGCTGCTGTCCCAAGCTCGGAGAGTGCTGGGTTCAAAATTAAATCCCAGAAATGTGGAAGATGCCAAAGATTTTACCTTGAGTGATTTGAGTTTAAAATCTTACTTCGGTTGATGAATGACAGGCACCCACCCAAAATGAGAGGTCCTTCTTGTGCATGTATGTCTGCTTGTGTGTTTCTATTACATTTTTCTTCTTTAAATGTCTTCATTTTTCCTTTTATGCCATTGCTGCTGTAGTTGCTTCTCAGCTCCCTTACAAGACTTCCCTGCTGCTAGAGCTTTTGCAAACACCAGTCAAGAGAGTGTAGATTTGAAGTGGTTAAACAAGTGAAAAATAATTTGCAGGGACAAATACATAAGTTTTTTTTTTAATGTGGATTTTTATGGTACTGTCATACAACCATTCACCGTTGAAGTTAAGTGTTTTTTTAATACCATTACTGAACTGCTGAAATGGATGCTAATATAGCTTGGAGTGCTAATGTCAAATCCTGGTAATAAAAAAGACAGACTGCTGAATGAAATAATTTCAAGTAAAAAATAGAACAAAAGTGCTCTCACTCTCGCTCTCCACTTTTATTGAATTGGGACTGACTGAGCCAATTGCTTTAGAAGTCTGTAAAACACAATTACTAGTGAGCTGACTGACCCAGCAGTGCCCCTTCTGTGACAGAACAGACTAAAAAGGCTGCAGAATTAGTGCTGCTCCTCTATCTGGCTATCAGACCTGAGAGACGTCCAGCACTGGATCTGTTATCCTTCCTGCCAGGGCCTGCCTCCTCCCCTCATGAAATCTTGGTTCTCAGTCTTACATAATATATGATCTGCATGCATCTTCTTCCTGAAACAAGGGCTTATTTACCTTTTCTGAGTGGGAATCCAAGTTCTCTTTCTATCCATTGTATTCTTAGATCTTTATCTACCAACACAGCTAGATACATGTCTTTTAGTACACGCATCCACAGGCATACACACATTTACGTGTTTGGGCTATTTTTATTTCCACATTTTGTGCAGTAAACACAAAAGTACAACGTAAGATTTATGGGCAGCAAAATTAACTACGTGCCCTTTGTATTTTCAGTTGTAAGTGGCTGAAGTGCAATTGCTTTTTTATTTTGGCATAACAAAGAACAGGAGAGAGAAAGGGACAGAGAGGAAGGAAGAGGGAGAGAAAGGGAAAAAATGTATTGAACTGGAAGTAGCCAACACTTTTCCCTAGTTAATAAAATAAGCAATAAAGTTTGTAAACCACTAGAATCAGTAACATTGGAAATCACAACTTATAAAACTTATAATTTACAGCTTATGTTTCGGACTCACATAGTTTGACATGGACATACAGCTTAGGCCTTTTTTTTCTTTCTCTTCCAAAAAAAAGCAAAAACAAAGTGACAGCAAAAATGATCTTCTTATTACAGTCACATCCTTTCTTTCTCTCCTCCCGCTCGTCCCCATACAAAACAAACCATTTTGCATTTATAAACAGTGCCAACAAAGTCCTGCAGTCCTTTCTTTCTTATGACAGTGTACATTTTGGCAAATCTAAAACTCTTTCATTTTTCTTCCAGGTCCATTTATATGAAGCCTGCAGGTGCCTTATGGCAAAAATGTTAAATTATTTCTTAGACAAATCTTTTTAAGTAATGCTTTTTAGGGCAAGCTTAAATGCAAAATGAGCTCTTAATTAAAAAAAAAAAACCAAAAAAACCCACAACAATTTGCTTAGCACAAGGCAAACTGATCGTTTAAAAGACGTTGCTTGGGAGTAGGAAACACTACTAAAACCTTAGGTTTTCTCTAGAAGTGGTGGGCTCTAAACTCCTGTCAGGAAATATCCAGTGTTTGCCATTAAAAGGTCAACATGTGAAGAGTCATAAGTGGTATTGCACCTGAGATATTCCCATGTTACCTCAGGTCCCAACAGACCACCCAAGGTATTTCTAGTGCCATTTGGAATGTTTTATGTGTACCTGCTGGATGTGAATGAGTGGTTTCTCCTGTAGTACCTACAGCATAATACAATTAATAATAGTACATGATGTGTGCCACAGCTGGGCATCTTTGCTGAAGAGAGGCAAAAGACAGAAGACTGAGTACTGCAGGCCAGGTTCAAGGGGTAGCAAAAAGCAGTGTGTGGTGTCTTGCAGTACATAGTGACTTGCAGTACATAGTCTTTCCTTGACACTGCCCAGTATTTAACTCTGATAATTCTGCATCTCTTCCTTCAGATAAGTAGTCAGCAGTCTGGTTATCTTTCTCCTTAACTGTTTCTAACTGCACAGTATGCTCCTGCAATTATGGGCTCTACTTTACAAATTTGCTATTACTCCCTGTCATATTTGCTAACCACTAGCAACTTGTATAACCATGAAAAGGTGTGCCAGATTTAGAGAGGCTGGGTTTTGCATTTTCTTTTCCCCAGGGTCCGTAAATTGCCAAATATTTTTGAGTAGCATCTTTTCACTAAGACATATTTCAGTGCAAAACACTCTCATCTCACCTGTTTGTTGCAAACCTGCCTTCAGGCCAGTGGCTACAGCAAAACGTTCCCTGTAATTCTTAACCAATCTATCTGGGTCTACTACCCAAGACCTATCTTGTTAATATTGGAATAGGAACCCAAAAAAGCTTTGTTTTACTATACTGATTGCCTGCTACATAATTCTACTTCAAAAAATACCCCGTGACCTCACAAACCCTAGGAATGACTAATATCTTTGGGATGAGGCCAACTGTGGACAATGTCTACATCTATGCAGATATACTGACAGGACTGGCACACTATCCTCCAAAACAGTGTTGTAGCTATTTGGAGTCATCTACACCCAGTAATTTTTCCACCTTCTGGGTTATTTTTTTTTTTTTTAGGTGATTTCTAGGGCTTGCCTCACCAGTTTTCCTACTTTCAGGTAAACTTAACTTTAATTCAGATATGCCCCAGCACAGTCACTCAGTTCACGTTCTAATGAATGAAATGGCTCAAATCTAGGGGGAGGAGCATCATCATCATTAAGGGGAGAAGAAAATGACGTCACCTACAAGTAATCTTTGGTTAGGCCATAAGATCTGATGTAAAATTTGCCTCTTTAGGTGACAGTTTCTCTTTTCAGACAAGCACAGCTGATGAATGTATCATGTATGTACATAGGACAGCATTTACCTGCCTACTTAGGTTCTCTCTCATTCATTGAAAGCTGTAACTCCAAAGGGCAGTAAACACACAGCTGTTTGTGCCACAGATGTGTCTCCCTCCCCCTTTCATTATTTCTCCTCAGACTCCACCTGAGACTATTAGACCTCGCAGGTTGCAGTGTCTTGTTCCTTTTCATGCATCCAGGCTTTTGCAAGTAGTGCCCTGGTGCTATCTTGTATCTGTAATGTACTGCTTCCTCCACTGTAACAGAAATCTTACAGTCTTCTGCTGTTAAGTTTAAAAGAACAGCTAGAGTCTTTCTCTGCAGGTACTAACATAGCTAGATGTTTTGTTTACTCCACTTCCAAAAGACTAGGGAAGATGGGACATCTCTGTGTATGGGGAACAGCTTTACATTTACTCAGTTAAGTGGAAAATACTGAATTTTCTCCCACTCTCTGGAGAAGAGTTTTGGTTCTTCCAGTTATTTCCTAGGAACCTGAGGGCAATCAGGTTGTTGTGAATATGCATTCATGTTTCCATTCCTGTCTTCTGAAATAATCTCTTTCACTGAACATAAGACATACAGAACCTGCACAGGAAACTTGGACAAAACAAATTAAACATTTACACTATTTGTCACAACACATAGCAGGGGAAAATATTGCTTAATGCATGTTTTGCTTTTGGCTAGTATTTTCAATGCTTTACTTATGCTTACCACCTATCTTAATCCTGGTGTAACAGTTTATTTAAATAAACTTCTCAGGTCACTGAAAAGTCATTGACTTATTTTGCAAGTTCACATAAAAATGAGACTTCTTACACTGCACAAGAAACTGTACTGTCACTCTCAAATTGATACCATTTTGTGTACCAAAAGAGAACAAGGTAATGAAAGCAGCAGATTGTTTTAAAAAACAACCACCACCTCCAACTCAAACCCAAAACAAATGGATATGTGTAGTTGGAAAAGACCTCCCTCCACACCAGAGCTGATCCTGCAATCTTTACTTGCATGCGTAGCCTCTTTAAGGCTTGTTTTAATTTATTTCTTTTCTTTTAAAATAAAAAAAAATCTTATGAAGAAATTAGTTGTATGCATTCTAGTTTTAATTCTGCTTCCCTTGTTGACATGGCTGAGTATGCAATATGACAGAACTCTGTGTTCAACGTGACTAATCATGAAAGAGGTTAGCTCTGTGTTACAGGTGGCACAAAAAGTTTCTTTATGATCCACGTTCTCCTGAGTAAGGAAGAGTTATGTGAACATTAGCAATGACACACATCTCAGTGACTCTGTAAGAGAAAATGTAATGGTTTATACAATTGTATTGGATATGCTGCCAGTCTCTTCATAAACTGCAGAAACAGTAGTATAGGTGTAAATATGTTTATATTTTTAAAAATGTATAAAGTAGCCCTTTTGTCTCTTGACAAATGGTTCATCAAACACCTAATGTCTTAAAACCTGATTTCCTTGTCCTTACTGGAGGAAATTCAAGTTTTATATGACCGCTAATTATATTAGGGGAAATACAGCAATAGTTATCATGGACTGGTGTGAAATATCTTACTTCTTGGAGCTATCTGTTCCTAGAATCGAGTGCATTTATAGAAAACAATTCTCTAAAAAGTTATCTGTAGAAGATTCCAAGCATAGTAGGATGATGAAAAAAATGGGTGCTGTTGTGTCAAGGGGGTGATAACAGGAGGCAGGTAGCAGCTTTCTCACATCTTCACCTCTCTTGATAATGTATGCAGTGGCTCATCATAGGTAACTGCTGTTAATTTATTCAAGCACACCTGTACAGGGCTGGAAGTCAGGTAACCAGACAAAAAATATGTCTCTGCTTTTTCAGTACAGCTACCCAGAGGCCTATATCCACACAAATTTAGTTCTGGAGACATCAGCAGGTTTAAATAAACCACCAACAGATGTCTTGCTCCATACAAATCAAGGAGTTTACATGTTTAAATCTGGACTGATTTAACTAGCAATCAAGTGGCAAGATCACACTTGGCACCAATAGTTGCCTCTTATTTATTTATAAGTCACCCTGAGCAGATATTATATTGTTTTTAAATTCATTCATGGTCTCAGTCACCTTTCCCATCTTGTGGAACACACACAGACACACATGCTCACTTGGTGCAAAAATTTAAAGACAAACTTGAGCAATTAATAGTCCTACTTTAGTAGCAGAAAGACAAAATGAAAAGTTCTTGTTTTGTTCCTCTGAACAGGTACGCCGAGGATTAATTTATTTTGCATACACTAAGTAAAAGGAAAATGTGGCAACATATTGTTACTAATGCTGCATCCTACCTTAAGAAACACAGATTTTAATAGTGCCAATACTAGGTGAAACAGGAATTTAGCATGCACTAAGGTTGACAGAGAAGATGGCTGTATTTCTCCTTAAGATCTGACAGCTTCTCAACAAGACTTACTGAAGGCAGGTCCACCCGCCTCCTGTTTCATCAGTGGTTTTGACCATAATATTATTGGCTCTTAAAGGTGAGAGCCACAAATGAAGCCAACTTCTTGAAGCTTCCTGACTTTCAGCTCTGCATGTGCTCTCCAACAGACTCTTAGATGAAACTTTGGCATTGGTGTCCGCTTTAAACAGGAAATAACTACTCCCTCCTCGCATCCACATGTCTCATCTACAGCTCAGGATCATCCCTGAGCAGCTGTAACTCAGTGCTGGCTTCAAGGACCAACCGCACTTATCTCTTTGTAAGGCAAAGTCAGTAACTGCTGGGGCAGGACTCACAGATAAAGCTGGGAAGCATATCCCAGGGCAATCTAACCACTGGGGCCACAGGGCCTTTCTCCTCACTCACAGGAGAGACACCCTCCGAGTCCAGAGACAACTCACTTTAGAGAGAATTCTTTCCATTCAAGTGCATGGTTCTCACAACAACTTACCTTCTTTCTCTTCTTTCTCTTTTCCATCTAAAAAATTATCCTCCTCTTTCATTCAAAAGGAGGTTCATGACATTGCTTCTGACCACTGACGTAGTTTTTAATACAGTCTCTTTCCCTATTTACTCTTCATTTCTTTCTTACAAGAAGAAGTAGCCTGAATATCTTGCCTTTAGAAGAAAGGACATGTAAAGTAAATACAGAAACAGACATGGATGAACAGCTAATTCAGGGAGTTGCTGGTGAAGAATGGAAGAAAAAACAGTTTTCACAAGTGTAGTGCTTCCAGGAAAACAAAGACAGAAAGACTTATCTGTTTGGAGAAACAATCAAAGATATAGCTACCTATAAGGTTGATTTTGTGAGTGATGTTACTTGTAGCTCAGAAGGTGATAAAAAAAGGCCCTTTTAAAAAAATCTACGCTTAGTGGAGCTTGGCAAGTCAAAAGCAGTAGTGCCTAATTTTTAGAAGGGAAAACAGAATTACTGGGTCATTGATGGTAAGGGCCAGGAATCTGCTTTACTTTCCTCTGCCCTGTGTTGAAAAAACACATGTGAGGTGGACTCCTGAATCTTCTGGTTATCTTGATCCTAATTTACAAGGAATAGCACTGTTTAGTCAAAGATCTCAGCAGATATTCCAACCTTTCTGGCAGAAGGATATTTATACAGGAGTTGACCTTGGCACAAATGATGTAGGAATGGTGAAGCTGGATTTAGTCAGCCCTTAACATGAATTGCTACAGGATGCATTCCACAACGGAGGGTTGCAGCTGTGACGTGGATAAAAAAACCCTCCTTCAGTCAAAGCAGCACTGTATTTGCTCCTGACATGACCCGCTGCCTCTAGTAACCAGCAGTTTGTATCACAACCCCACTCTCGCAAAGCGCATCCCACTGTTAACAATTTGGAGTTTTGTGTATGTACAGAATGGGGAATATAGACAAACCTTTGATTAACTAGAATTGCATTGGAAAATGCCTTTAAGCCATATCAGATGCCTCTAAAGCAAACAAAGACGATTAGCCAATGTTAGTTATCTCCACATAAGCTTGTATTTTGTTTTAGAACATAACTGGAGTTATGAGTTTTAGACCACTAACTAGTTATAATAGGATTAATAAAATAATTAATACAATACTAGTAATATGATTAATAAAATTACTAAAGATACTAACTTCACAAGACTCTGTAAGCTATGGGATAGTTAAAACTCTGATTTCATTAAGAAGATAGTACTGAAAAAATTTTTTCATTCTCAAAGTAAAGAAATTCTAAGCTTCTCTAGCTAGTCAAACATTATGTCACTCACAACACAAGGAAATCACACAGATTTTTTATAATGTGTCCAAAGTGGAACACCGGTACATGACAAATATTATTCAGGAATTATTATTGTGTGCTTTAGGTAGCTATTTCTTATTTCTTGTACAGCATTTAATAGCAAAATGCTTCAGAGCTTTTAAATGAAATTGATTTAAGTGGCTGGGAGAAGTTCTCACTTTGCAATGCTATTAATTTAGTTATCCAGTTATCTTTGAGGTGCTCTCCATAATTTGAAGAGGTAGAAATTTTACATTTAGGTAATGACTCTCTCTAAAATATGAGTGCTAATGAAAACATCAAGCCTGAATGTGCACACAAACTGTACCATACCTTTGAATTTTTTGAAGTGTATAACCACTCTTAAATCTTTGCAATTAAAGGATATAATATGCCCATGAATTTTTTTTGTCCCAAGTGCAATGTATAATTGAAACATATTCTGAATGTTACTAGTGTAATGGTATAAAAAGATGGTCTTGAGCGTTACACAACTCAAAATGATGTGTAAATAATAATTTTGTCTTTAAATATGCAGCCTGCATTTTAAGTTCCTGAATAAGATTTTTATTTTATGGCTTGCTTGTAATAAGCTTAAAAGGAGTGTCCTACATAGTTCACAAAATATTTTCAAAATGTGCCCCTTTTGTCTCAGAAATATTTTATGTATGTCATCACACTCATCTTTTTCTTAAAACCTACAAATCTTTACTATGTTAACTTTATTATTAATATGATCTATCAGTGGATTCCTGCTGAAATAGAATGCATTGCATAAAGTTCCAAACTCTAAAGTTAGCCACTTTTTACGTCACATGCTGAACGCAAAGCTGTTTTGCGTAGTACATGACTGACTTTTCATAATTCGCTTATGGAAACAGACCAAACAAGCCAAATTCTTGACTAACAAAACCTGTGCAATTTAAGGAACTAAATGGGGTTGCACATATCTAAACTCAGCATAGATTATGCCACTTAATTCACACGCTTCCCTTGTCAAACTCAAGTCTCAAAAAAATTATCAGGATACCCCAAGAAGGGAGTCTTAGTTTAGTTTACCTGCTTCACGTCCAGTGGTTTCATCCTACTGAAATGCAAACTCTAGATTGTCCTTCTTAGCCGTTTTGAATTTGTATTCTTATGTGTGTTCCTATTTTTCTGTTTAGTGGATTTCATAAATAGTAACAGAAGACATGAGATATTTGGGGACTGGACTCTCCATTAAAATAGTGCATTTTGGCTCCTCAGTATCCTCGACACTAACTTTCTCTTATTTTATATATGATATATTCACTTTCAAACCACATCAATTTCAATGGAAAAATAAAAAAAAAGGGAGCTGTGTGAGAAATGTTTAGCTAGGTTTAATTTCCTTCCTGTGTCTGCTAAGTTTTTACAACATAATGAAAAAATATGAAACACAAGTAAAGAAAAAGAGACAACCCAATCTCACCATCACTCCATGAACCAGAGAGATTTTGTTATGTGACAATATGATCATCATCACATGCAAGAGCTTTTATCTACAAGTATGAAATAACTGTGTTATCCTACCACCTTGACAAATTCCATTTATATTACATTTTCCTCAGGAATCAAAAAGAATGGTGTATAAAAAAAAAACCCCAAACCCTAAGAGTTTAAGGACCAGCTGCTTCTGTTTAAGCCCAACTGTTTCAGTATTGATGCAGCATAGCTAGGGCATGATGTCATCTGAAGGGCCAGCAGAATATACCCTGGCTGATCTTAAAAATATGTAGGGGTCTAGCCTCTCCTCTCTGAGTGTGCATAATTCCCATCAGTGGGAAAGGCAGTTGCTCACATGCAGAAAAGAAGATAAAATAGACTAAATGACCATAGTGTACAGAGAGGTGTATAAGTTCTACTAAAGAAAGAGACAACTATTTTCTTAATATTAACTTGTTCCTGCTACAACACAGCAGCTAGTTTTGAAAATTGAAGAGAAAAAAAGAATAGTCTTCTAATGCTTTCTGTTTCCTTTTATATGACCCTATGGGGATGGAATTCATTCTTTTATTCCAATCCTTCTGTTTCTCTCTCCATCCATTCATCCAACCGTCCATCCACACCTCCCCCTACTTCCTAGTTCTATGGTTTGATATGCATACATGGAGATATTTGTATTGTAAATAATTTACTATATATTTAATAGAAGTTTTTCTTGTTTTAAAAGTTGCAGGGAGAAGAAAATCAATGTAATAAAAACTGCAGCTTATAAACAGAAGTACAATACACATGTTCACAGGCACACAGAAAGAACAGTGACATTTATTATCTAGCCAGTCACTTAAGAGGATGGCACAATATATACTATTCTGAATGCCAAGCAACAATGAAAATCTCAAAGTGATAAAACTCTCTCAATGTCATGGGAACACGACTGTCAGTTGTCATTACTGTACATCTCTCTGTTTCTTCATATATCCTAAACTGCCTATTCTTACATAATTCAACACATTTAATAATGTAGAAAATCAATTAATATTTACTGACCTGTCTCTGCTTCTCCGTGATGGGAAGGCAGCATTACAGCCAGCCACTGTGCAGACATGCATCTCTTTTAAATGAACATTTCTGTAGTGAAGCTTCACACTGTAGGAACTCTTGAAACTTTTCTTGCACACATAGCAGATCTTGGGGTCTGGGCTGGAGCACATTTCACCTTCTGGGGAGAACTTCTGAGGGCTGCTGTAGTTGAATGTAGAAGCGAAACTTTCATGAAGGGCAGCCATACTGGCACTGCCTCCATTGTACAGTCCATATTGGCTCATGTAGAACATATCATATGTAGGGTCTGTATACTCTTCCTTCACCTTAATGACATCCTGGTTGGAAGAGTCATGGTTTTCATCTGGTCTGTCACTGTGCATCATAGATTTTTCACCAGGTTCATGGAGGCGATCATCACCTTCCATGGATTCCTCACACAATTTGGGCTCTGATGACTCTGACTCATTTTCATAGTCTCTCTCGTGCTCCTGGTCTTCTGATGTCATGCTGTCTGCCCTTCTTATGTCTGGTCTAGAAATGCATCTGCTTCTGTCACTTTTGGAAAAGTCTTTCACAGACAGGCCTGGGCTCATTTCCTCCTGAGAATGGCAGTGATTGTCATGACCAATGTCATTCACCATCGTGCTGCTGTCATTCACCTCTTCCTCTTCATCATCAAACTCATCGGCAGTATCAATAACTTCCTTTTCAATTTTAACTGGCATGCTCGACTTCCTTGGCTTCTTCTTGGGGGCAAGGTCAGCATTAGACTCTGGAGTGGGCATCAGCACTGAAGGTACCGATGACTCTGAAGGAGGAGGAGGAGGATGCTCCATGCCACTCACTGCTGGTATTATTGGACTGGTAGGGAGCGAGGTTGGAGGACTCACCATTTCTCCAGGAGTAAGTAAATTTCTGTAAAAAGGAGGAACAGGTTGGACAGTCTTTAAAGCCGGGAACACTAGCTGACTGGGAAGAGGGTTCTGTAGTACAGGATCTAGAGGGGGAGTGGTAAACCCCATTGGTGGACGCCCAGGACTTGTTAAAGTTAGGTTGGATTTTGTACTTGCTATGACTGGAGTGGCGGCACCTGATGTAGCACGAATTAGATCTTTGTCACGGTTGTTCCTTAACATAGGCATGTGGAGGCGGGGATTGGGGTTAGCACTGTGGCGATTGCGGCTTCTGAGAGAGCTGAAGACCATGTTGCACCCCTCAATAGTGCACCGGTGCTTGATTTTCAGGTGAACGGCATTGTAGTGGATTTTAAGAGTACCTTTATCATAGAAAGTTTTGCCACATGCATTGCAAAACACTCTTCCTTTCCTAGAGGCCGACCCCATTCTCCTCATTCTGTGAATGCGGAATGAGCTTTTAGTGTGTTCTGGTTTTGATAAATCATTGACAGGAGTAGGTGTCTGAACAGGAGAGATGCAGGCTGGCTCAGTTTTAGGCTCAACATTTGTGATGCTGGTCAAAGCATTCCTGCTGGATGTTTGCTCATTCTTGAAAGGTGTAGGGGAAACTTCAGATTCACTGCTCTCGTTATATTCATTTTGGGTTGTAAGGTTTGGTTCACGGAGCCTCATTGCTGGCTGTTCCAGCAGGAGGCCATTTGGAGGCAGCCCCAGCAGCGGAGCAGAGACTGGATTTATGTACTGGAATGGAAGCAGGAATGCAAGGCTATTTGGGATGTTTTCAAAATGATGAATACTGGAAGGATTGCTGTTCTCCAGGTGAGCAAGGAGACTTGGGCTCCTGGTACGATTATTGCTTTCAATAAAAGTCCTTATATCTGAATCTGTCTTTGAAGATGGCACAGCCACAGCCTGCCCTTCTTTTTCTTGAATTGCCATCAGCTCCACGATGGATTTGGTTTCTCCAAATCTCAGGAACTGTTGAAGGGTAATGATCTCTTCTTCCCTGGACATGATGGCCCAGCGGTCCAGCACCTTGCCTGCAGCATCCTAGAGGCCATATCAAAGAAACAACAAAGACAAACACAAAGAAAAAACTTATTGATTCTGCATAATTATTGAATTCAATAGAAGGTGTTCTGCTGTCTGAACATGAAACACTAAGCTCAAAAACCAACATGCAAACAGCATTAACAGAACTCGACCAAAATTTCAAACTTTCCAGCCATACAAATATAGTAATTAAGAGTCACAGTCAGAGAAACAGATTGAGTTTAATAATGTCAGAGCAAACAAAATGTATACCATGGGGCTCTGTGATCCAAAATGCTTTCAATACTTTCATTTTAACATCCATGTTGATCTATGTACAATGCTACTGTTTAGCATACATTAGCGTAAAACATGAACTGTTCCTGTGCACTCCACTGTAAAATATAGAAAAATTGTACTTCAATCACTATTAAATGGTGACACTATAAGAAAGAGTTAAATAAATGCATTTGATAGATTTGCTTCTTAAATGCAAGCAGACATAAGAGTAAGTCACTCGTGGGCCATCTCACAAGAAATTTTGATGCAAGGCAAAAAGTCTTAAAAATAGCACATAATACTTGTACCTTACTCCTTTTTTTTTTCCTCTCTCTTTTTTTTTTTTTTTTCCCCCATGACTGCAATACTGAAAAACATATTCATTATTAACTTGTATCAAAAGGTAGAAATTGGGGCACTGGTTTTAAGCATAACTGGACTATTATTGGCAATTGATTGTAAGCTTGCAATCTTGGTATGGTTTAGATTTAAGAGATTACTTTTTTTCTGCCTTGTTATAAATGACAGTTAAAAGTATGTAAAAAGTAAGCATCTGATGGATGTAGATAGCATAAATGTGTAAAAATGTTGTCTCTTAACATTGCCTTCTGATAGCAAGGGAAAAATCTAGAGAGAATACACATCAGTAATCACTAGACTATCTGTTGTTAAATATACATTAAAAAGCATTTCACACTTTCATTTTTGCTAGTAAGCATGAGATTTGCCTGAAGGTAGGACTTAAAAATTCTGCAATGTAATGTCAGGCAATCCATTCCAGCATGTATTGATAAAAACATATTAAAATACTTATATAATTAATACATAATTTTATTGGCATCTTTCCTTTTGGGCAAATGCTGGACATAACCTCAGCACAGTAACTATAACTAACAAGCACTGTTGCAGGCCATCAAACCAGAATTATTCCAATGCTTCCTCATGCATTAAATAGTTTGAAAGCCTTGCAAGATACTGCATTGTACTGTCTCTGATCTTTTTAAATCTTGAATCTCAGCTTCAGAACTTTGAACACTTTGGACTATGCACTATTGCAAAAACCACTAGCTCTTGTTTGATTATGAAGCCTGCAAAAGCCTTTCTGGGTTTTTTTCAGGTCTTATTTATTTCATTATCTTCAGTCTTCAGAGGACTGATTCTTCTCTTCCCTCACATTTCCTAGAGTATCGGAAAATGCAATTTGCCCCAAATAGTAAAGTATATATTTATTTGATTACATCTGGTTTTATTATCTCAGTTCTGATCTGTGTCACCTGTGGATACAAAGTCAGTGATGAAGGTCAATGCCATGTATGTTTCAGTACCTGATGCAACTGTAAAACCTCTAGACAGTCTTCACACATGACCGTTCACAATCAAACCTTACAAGACTAAGAAACCCTCAACAGCAATTAATTATGGAGAATCTTACCCAGCTGACCCAGATGGAAAGCCCAGAAACCATCTCTATGCAGAAAATGTTTAGCATGTATTTACACAGTGATGAAGGAACACCACGATGCAGATGCTGGTCTTGATTTGCAGCATTAGTCAGGAAACGTCCCCACCTTTGAACATTTCTAATTTCTATGCCCTGCCAGTTCTACCTGCCTGATGAAGCAGTATTTTACAGGCAGTCAGTGCTATCTAATAGGAATCATCCAGAACATCAAAAAACTCCACTCAACAACAAAACAAAGTGAAACAAAACAAAACCAAAATGGGGCGAGGGGAGGGAGAAAAAAAAACCACCACCACCACAAACAAACAATTAAGACAGGTTCATATTTTAGTGCTCTAAGACTATTTTTTTCCCATCCAACTAATTTTGGCTACCCTCCCCATGAGTGTGACCTAAAGCTTCTTACGTAAACTTCTCTCACAACTTCCAGCCAGCCATACTGGTTCTACATTTGAGTAATTCCTATCTGGAACTGCAAAACCAGACTTGGTTCAGATTTTGATCTCCAGGCCTTCACTGTCACCTCTGACCCAATCTAAATCCACACATTTCTAATCCCAAACCACAAGTATTAATTCCTTCTAACTGTAACCTGCATTGTTTGAAGATGGAAATAACATTGTCTAATTTACACTGTTTACATGTACTGAATTAGGATTCCTGTCTGCACCCAGCTGCAGGCTGCTTTGTAATGTACTACTGGTAGTAATTTGTTTTGTTTTTGCTTTAATTTGTAAATCACTCACAGGCTTATGCAACAGATGGATGCTTTACAAAAATGGGTATTTAAGTAAATAAAAATTAAATACAGCCAGCACAACAATAACTCATGAGAATAGTAGGTACAGATCCTGTAACAGACTCGCACATGTAAGCAGAAGGTGGTACCACACAGTCCCTCACCCAGTGGCAGCACACCCAGCTCTTTGCATGCACAGAACAGGCAGACATCGTCTAAATATGGGGGCTCCCACTATGCTTTAGAGAAGCCATAAGTTGGCTACATGAGCTACCTCTCAATCAGACACCACCCCTCTTTGTTTCATTTAGTTTAAGGGTTTGCAATGAGGAGGGCCAGACCTTCAGCAGCTGCTAAGTCCCACTGATCAGAGAAACTGGCAGTCAAGAGTGCGATTGTCATGGCATTACCCTTGCTGTCATTCAAAGAAACAGCAGGGAATCAGAAAGCTGCTCTTAAATGATCTTTGCCTACTCCTACTAGTTATATCAAGCTATATCTTGTTAATTTTCAGCAATAAGTTGCTTGGCTTTTTTCCCCCAGCAAAAGTAAATAGAAATTGCACAGATGCCTATATTTAATAGAAAACACACTACTTACGGATACTGTGTAGCATATGCTTCAATATTTACATAGTGATGGCTTTCCATAAATCATTGTAAGTGTGTATTATGCAAAACTAGATAAAGAGCAAATAGGAATGTCATTTTTTGATAAAACTTAACAAAAAATCTAACCATTATCCCCTTTGAATTAAGCTATAACTAGCTAGGGATCTCCCTGTATATGGTAATACTTGATTAGACGTTCAAGTCCTTTCTTACATGTAATCGATTTCTTGTTTCTTACAATCTCTCATGCTAAATTTTCTCCCCAAAGCCATTAAATCATATCCACATTTAAATATTCCATGACAAAAGGTTCCAATTTATATTACTTTTTTCAGTTCACAACTGATTAAGCCAAGCCTCCTGTGACAATGTGTACAAGGAAGTCAGTGAGTATAGAGATACCACAGCACGCTTACAGCTCTAAGCCAGGCACGAGACAAGCAAACTGTTCAGCATAGTGATGCTCTTCCTTCTTTGGCCATATAGCCTTGTGTTTATTTTTATTTTATATGTGTGCATAGCTCTCTCACAATTTCAGATGTAAAAAATCTTTTAATCTCTAAATCATATTATATTAACCTCTAAGGATACAAGACATAACCTTGAATCTTCTTCTAACTCTAAACAGACACTTGACTATTATTTGTATAGATACACATTCACATACACACACACTTCATTAGATCTATAAAGTAATGTCATAATTTATCACCCTGAACCTGCCTCCTCATTTTTGCTGATCATATGTTAGGAAGGGATGTGTCAGGATATGTTAGGGTACCTCTTGTCTTAAACTTCTCGGTCAGATAGAACAAGTGATGGGTGTCAAGATGATTATCTTGGATGATACAAACAGGCTACAACAGAAAATGGGCACAAAGATCACTCTAATTTTTAGGAGCTTAACTAGGGAGGATTGTGAAGATGAGTCTTCATTTCCTGAGGGCCTTTAGGCTTTACAAATTTCAAACTTTCAATTCACCTTTAAAACCTTCCAATTTAAAAACTTTCTATTTAGAAAATAAGAACAGTCTACACAAACATAAGTCTACACTATGAAAATAAACTGTAAACCTTGAACTTCTGTTATGAAATCGGTTGTTTTAAACTGTCACTTTGTGTGAGAAGCTCCATTGACTCCTGTGCCTGCATTACCTGCAGGTAATTTTATATGTCTACACTCACACTAATACATGTATCTACATACACACCACAGACTTTTTGCAGTTCTATTTTTATCTTACTAATTAACTTCTTGGCATAGGTAAAATGTATATACACACCTGGCTGAATACATGGTAAGAGATGATTATAAAAGAGTTGAGATTAATAGAAAGGTTAAAAAAGAGTTAAAATTACTTCTTAAACAAGCCTTATGTTCTTGGAAGTAGACTGGTTTGGGGCACTATTGTGGTAACTTCTGAGAACCACCCAAAATTCTATAGAAAAACACACTGCTAACCACCATATTTTAGCAAATTTGCATATGCACCATAAACTGCTGCTTTTGATGCATATCAGCTAAGTATCCCTGTTACAAAATACTACATAGATACGTTTGATTAAATAATTAAGCAAGTCTAGTGTTTATCACAAGCCTTTCTTCTGTAAGCCCTTCTTAAAGAGATATATATTTTCTAGCTGATCTCAAAGAAACATTTTGAGTGCAGCTGTAACAGTTGAAAAGCAGACTGAAAGATATTCATTTGGTCATACTATAATTGCAGAGGATGGTTTTAATTAGGGTGTAGACAGAAAAAAAAAAATCAACATTTGTTTCTAATAAAGGCAGGCCTACATAATTTCCATGATTTAGGGTTTGTTGTTTTTGTTTGGCTGAATTTCCCAGGAGCATCTCTTTGCTTCCCAATTAAATTTCAAGCTGTTACACTATGGGTAATCCTACTACTCCTGGGGTAAGTTACGAAAAGTGTGCAGCAGCACACCAACTCACATTAGTACAGATGGGCAATGTGCAACACCTCTTGCTCATTTTGGTTAACTCCCACTGACCTCAGTAGGAAAGAAATAATCCCTCTATCTAGTTTTCCATAGAAATGTGCACTTACACATACAATCTCATACTCATTTTCCTGATAGGTGTTTGTACCGTGCTGAACCTAACTTACATTTACTCCTGTAAACTTGATAAAAAGGTGTCCATACTTCCTCCCTGTGATTATACATGTGCAACTGATATGAGATTTAAGACACTTAGCCTGCAGAGAGTCATCATTAAAATTTTTTCCCCTCATCTGTCACTTCTCATCCATCTCCCACCAGCCCTCCTTCACCAACTGAAACCATATGAAAAAACTCATGTTAAAGTGTCAGCAGTCCTTTCCTTGAGTTATACTGCTGCAGCAGGAACAAATACAGTGCAGCACTACTGAGTTCTCAGTCAATAGTAGAAATCTTTATCTTTTGGTTTCACTGCAGCCTCCACTCTACTAGAAAAATCAAAAGCAATAGATCTTCTTCCCTTCTGACACCCCCTTTCTCCTACCTCTTGGACTTGTTTTCTTCATTCCAAAGACACAGGGTATGCATGAGGATACCAGCATGTTATAGCAGGGGAAGAAAAAACTACTGTCCTTCCCCAACGTATCACTGAGAATGACACCGGCAGTATGTATTCGAATGAAGAGTAACATGAAGGAGATGTTATTTACTTACATGCATGCTTATATTTACTTCTCCTGCCAAGTTTGTAGTGGTACTTGCTCTGGTTGCTCCTTGGACTCCAGGTCTTATGCATTCAGTAGCAAAAAGCTTTGTGTTTTGAACAAAAGGACCCCCAAAGACCTTTGCAAACTTTGCTAAGTGATTTTGTAGACACTGAGTCAAATCTGGCTAGACTTTAGATCCAGAGTAATTGCACTTTAAAACCAGAGTAATTCCACTGACCATGTTGGAAAGTAATTTTGACATAACTTAGCCCTGAAACATGATGTGAAGCCAAATCTGTTTGAATATATATTGGGTATATACCACCATGGTGGAGCACAGCGGCTGTGTAACGACACACAGAAGCACTACTCAACAGTTTCAGAGTGAAAGTGAGGAACACCATGTCCTGCTGAAATTGCAGATGGAACGTAAGGAGGTTGAATGCAATAACTGCAGCTGAAACCTAGCCAGGACACTGCCATTAACCACCCACACTCTTACTAAATGCCCTACAGGGTCTTTACTGACCAAAAGTATGCCAGTCCTCTGTTTTATATCTTATCCCAAAGACATATGCCAGCAGCAACAGGTGCCTGCACAAGCAACCTGCTGGAGTGCTGGTTCTGGACTAAATTGCAGGGAATGATATCAAAATACTGAATCCTCAACATATGACTCCTTTTGGGGACTGAACTTCCTCATAGGGCACCCCAGTTGCAGAATGACTTTTAATTTTTCAGGTTCACCAACCTTAAAATACATTTGAAAGAACTGCCCTGAAAGATGATGACACTGTCAAATGCCAACTATAAAGCATCCATGTGAACTCGGCATAGGGGAGAGAAGTGTCTTACTGTTTTCATTAAAGAAACATTAATTCGAACTCTTTCCTGCTCTTCATGAATGTGTATTCACCTCTGCAACTCCAGTAAAACTATTAGGATGCAAGGGCACTAGTTTTAAATGCTTCTTCTGATTTTTAAAACATATTGTTTGACTTTTGATAAAATATGCACTTTGTTGTGGAATGCTCTTAATTATGGACCAGATAAGAATGTATAATTCACAAGATGATGATTTTTTTTTTTTCCCAAATAACACTGTGTCCTGGTTTCAGCAGGGACACACTGCATACAGCATTTTATTTTTAAAACTGTGATAGATCACTGTGGGGTTACAACGTATTTAATCACAGCAGCCCGAGGTTCATTTAATCATACCAACTACATCAAGCCTCTTTAAAATTGGGTGCCCGACAAGTTCTTTTCACAGTAAACATCTGTCCATACTTGAAAGAAAAGAATCTAAGCACAGCCAGAGCTTGATACTCTTCTTGCATTTACTAGTTTTACAGTAGTATGACACCTATGATGTCAACAAAATCTCCTTTGATTTACAGCTGTTATGGTGAAAATTATTAAAGGGCAAAATCTGTCACTAATTGATAACGGTGGAACTCCTGTTAGCATGGCTACACATTGATTTGGCAGCTTTAAGAAGATCCAAAGTAATCTTTCAGCAGTTGTCATTATCTCATTATTTGATATTTATTTTTGAAATACCAGTGTCACTTCACAAGTATTTTGCTCCTCTCCCCCAAGAATTGCAGAAATTTTCAAATGCAAACATCTATTCCCTTCACCATCAGTTCTGGTTGAGCCTTCTAAAAGATTTCTAAAGACTTTCCCAAATAAGGAGTTAATGAGAGGTGATCAGATGCTTTATGGTATCTGGTCACAAAAACATTTTTAATGCACACTAATGGTGAGACATTTTTTCTCACATTCACCAAATGGTAGAATATCAAGATTTTATAGAAATTGGGTGTTTGAATTTCTTAAGCAGCTTTGAAATCCACAACCTTGGACCCCAAGTATAGAGGAATAATTTGATACCTTTGCTTCTCTACAACCTGTGAGAGTGGAAAATTCATTGAAATGTCTCTGAAGAAGTTTTGCCACTAACCTGTGTTTGCCCTTAGGCAGACATGGCTCCTAGAGGCAATCAAACCACCAAGCACAAAGTGTACGAAGGCAAAAATTTTAGACTGTATGAGGTGCCATGGGGACTTCTCAGGATAGGATGTAAACAGAGACACAAACATGGCAAACCACAGAAATAATTTCAGCTATTAACTTTACAACACAATTTTGCATCTAAGTGGGTAGGAAATACCCACCACATATATAACCATAGCAATGATTGATTTTCATACTCACTTTCACCAATTTTTGTATATATAGTTGCCCATTTTGGTATGCCACGTAAAAAAATTTGCCTTGATACTATCAGTCCCTGAAAACACTCGTGGTTTTACTGTTTGGTGTCAGTGCTGCACAACTCACTGAGAAGTAAAGTTATGTTTTCTGTGCCCTGGCAGTCTTTCAGTAAATTTAGTAAGCTACTTAAGCCTCTTTTTCTTAGCCTTAGTTTCACCAACACTGAAAGAATGACACACAATTTTTGTGAAAAACAGGAAACATTCAGAGAGCACCAATGAGGTACTGTATTTGCAATACACAGAGCCACAAGAGACACCCAGGCTTTCCTCAGCCAAGACCTTCCCCAATGCACAATGTGATAATACAAACAAATCATGTCTGACATCCTTGCTCAATCTAACATGGACTGCACTGAAAGCAGGGCAAGACATCTAACAGTCAAATCAAATCAGGTTATCAGATGGCCCTTTTCTCACTTTGAATCTAAACTGACTAAAGCCACAAACCTAACAAAAATGTAAGCAACAAAAGCTGAGTCTTCCTGGGCTTGTAAGTAAAACTCCCAAAAAGTCAGTAAGAAATTTGTCTAACCAGGGGCATTGCAAGGAACTGAGAAGTTGCCCAGGGACAAAACCACTGGAGTAAAAGTGCCAATAAGTTATACTCATAAATTGGATTTCGTTACATGCTTGGTTTTCTGACTGAACCCAAATTGTGCATCAGTAGGGGGATTCAGTTGTGCTATATGCTGGGTATATGAATGGCAGCAGAACCAGGAGATTGATTTCCATCTTTAGTATTCATTAGGGAACTATGTATTATTATTTGCAATATATACAACATGATCTTAATGAGGCCTTTTTCCTTTGATTGTTTACCTAAAAAATTTACACCAAAACTCCCAGGTGTGTCATAGGTGGCAACCCGATGCAAAAGAGAGACAGCAGGGTGCAGAAGTGACACCAAAAAGGCAAAGGTCACTGGGATATAAAAGTGAGCTATCTGTTTGCAGGTATTAGAGGCACTGAAATGCAAAAGAAAGTGGGGGAAATTATATTACAGTGTACAAAGTAATAATAACTGTGCCTGAATGTCTTAATACCCTCTTGTCCCAGCAGTCCTGACTTTCTAGGCAGCCCACTTCTCCACATTAACAGTAGTCATTTGGAGAGCAGCAAACGTGCCATTAGAAGCACTTTTACAAGTGTATATTCATCCACCAATTAGCTTAATGTGGCCGCTTTCTGCATATTTTCTATCCAGGCTTGCACAAATCTTATTAATATTTCCCCCTAGCGCTTTGACAGATTACCTTGTCATTATGCATCCCGGAGCCTTTTAAACAATATGGGTAAACTACTGTTTGCGAGGTTAATGACAATTATCCCCTAATTACTGCATAAGTCACTCAGTCCACTTTATCTCATAGGCAGGGTTCTGCTCTGTGTATCTGCCATTGTGTCACTGTAAATGAATCTTGTATAGCTATGTTTATCTGTCGTTGCCTTGTAAATTACACTGACAGAAGAATGAACAAATTACTGTGTGTCATCACTTAAATAAGGCTTCTGATAAAAAAAGTCCCACAAGCCCAGCACTTGAATTTTAGCCTGATCACAATTACTAAACACATATTGAATGTTTTAAGAGATATATTTAAAAGTGGATGGGACACAGCATAGTGGAAGAAGGCTATGAAGTGGTAAGCCTAAGGGCGGTAAAACAGAAGAAATATAGAAAGCTACAGCAATAGTAATTCCATGATCACCTCCTGAGAACTCATCTGCTAATTTAACAGTTGATAGATGAGCCAGTGATATTTTCCAAACAATCTCATATTCAGGGCTGTGTTGAATTCCACAATTTCTATTGTTCCTGACCACAGCCACATAGGATTTTTTTTTAGCTGAGAAATTCAAACACAAGTTGGAACAGAAGTAGCATCCACAAAACCACAGGCAATGCTAATTTAATGGATGCATTTCAGAACAGCATCAAAGAAGATTAATAATTTGGATCGTGTCTGCCCTGACCAGTCCTAGTGACTCCAACAGGACTGCTCAGTACACAAGCCAGAGCAGAATCTGGCAGGGAGCACCTAAGTCAATGTATTGATTAAAAAACAAATAAAATATTAAATTAGCACATTGTCTACTGTTTTCCACAGTGCCTTCACTTTGAGTCACCTCATTGGTGTAATTAGAGTTCAACAGAGATAGAGAAAAAATTCTGAGTTCAATTCACCCTCTATGGATCGAGGTAGTTCTACCTCAGGAGAGGAGAGCAGAATTAGCAAATACCAACTTCCTGGTATATTCCATTTTCTGAAGCAATTTCAAGTCACAGTTAGAAGTACTCTACTGGTGGGACATCACTGAGACCAGATATGTCCTCCTTTGAGAAAGCAAGAAAGTTGACTTGACTTTTTATTGACCTTGATTTCTTTGTTCACCAAAGACAGCTCAATGACTTCAACAAGAAGCACATACATAGTGCTCAGAAGCAAAATAAGTCTATGCTAAAGAATGTTAAAACAACAACTGCTTTTTAAATAATGCTTCTTCCTATATTGGTGTTGAAAAGGTAACTGTCCGATAGCCCTAGGAACCTCAGTCCTTTGCAAACAGCATAACACAAACACCGCATTTCCACTCTGTCCTGGGAAGGTCCCTTCTTGAGTCAAAGAAGGCCTTTTAGTACTGGTTTTGTATTGCTGGCAATAACATTAATTGCAAAGAGTTAGTAATGACTATGTTTCTTACTGTCATTCAGGCTACAAATTTCATTTCCTCAAGCTTGGTGCAGTCACAGCATGTGAACATCACTGGCTTGAGCAGAAACCGAAACCTCTCGCTCTCCCTCAGACCTGACATTTAACTCTTAGAACAAGGGTATTTCTCTGCTTGCCAGGCAAATGGATGATTCGTGGAGTGAGATGCTCTTTTAGTTACTTAGATGAAACTCCCTGCTGCACAGCTTGCAGGAAAACCAATGCATAACAATAGGTATGTCAACCCTGCATCCTGCAATGGGGCTGCACAGTAATGCATTTTACCAGCTTTGGGGACACACTTTATACATATATATATGATACACTCACAAGTTGTATATGCATTGATATAATAATGTTACGTATTTGCATATTTAAAATGTATTTGATTTTGCCTTATATTTTACACATCTCCTTGTTCAGCAAACCTTCCAATTTTATACACATCCCAAAACATGTTCAGCACCAGCTTCTGACCAGTGCAGTACAAAACAAACGAAGTCAGGAGGACAACATGTAAATTGGAGCAAAATTATGATTTCTGGGGGGTAGCATCATAAGACTGTTTAAGATGTTGTACAAGAAAAAGGAAATGTCAGAATTCTCCAAAACCTGGTGATTATTTACTGAAATTCAGCAGGTTATACCAATACTGAAAAGATTTTTATCATAGTAAAGTGTACATTTATTTTGTTGGATTACAACAGTATCATATCCAGAAAGATTGGATAAACTGAGATATAACAAAATTGCTGGTATTACTGAAAATAACACTAGTTTGAATGGAACACAGATGAAGATAGCACCTCTGACCATGCTCTCAGTATAGGTTGGAAGAAATAGCTTTAGTGAAATGGTAAGAAAATGTAACAGCCATCACTGCCAGGGATAACTGAAAAGACTGATCGATTTTGAGTAAGCACTACCTCAAGGGTTTTGGTCCCACTAGAATTGATCTTTGTGTCTGTCCTGTGTTCAGTCAATGCAACTTTCAGCAGGGTATCCACTGCAGAAATAAATGGAAGTGCTGGAGCAAACCTCCACCCTCCCTCTAAGTATATTGTTTTCTCTCTATGCTGAAGGAAGAGTAAAAACAATGTGGCTGACGGTAAAGTGCTAGGCAACAGATGGTTTAAAATGTTCAAGGACACAGAACACTGTTACTGTCATGTACAATATTATTTGAAAAAATGCATTTCTAAATTATTAATATTTCTCTTTGAATTTGGAAGTTCTTTGGCCTCTGACCTTTGCTAATAGCAGAGAAACTCTGTAAGACAGAGACAAGTGTTATACACTTGTAATAGGTAAGTTGGCAGTCCCACCAAATGAACATCAGGATTAATACCCGTTTTCTATGTAGGCAAGCGTGGGCCCTAAATGCAACATTAACCTTTAAGGGCAGGGAAGCAATGCTGGCTGCTTCTGCGGAAAACTGTGAGACTGGTTTAACTAAACAATTTTTTTAAAAAACCCTGGCAAAAAAGCAGAATAAAATTAGGTGACAGCTAAGAAAGAAGATAGGAGAAACATAGTCATGCCACTTAGAATCTTTAAAAAAATTCCATATACTGTTGCTTTAGCACATTTGGATTTCATCAGCTTTCTAGAGATACCAGGTTACTTGCAGACAACTCTATTTATTAAGGCATATTATTTACATAGGTATTATTCAGCTATGCCTGAGATATTTTACATTTAAATGAAAGTATGTACCTTTGATCTAAAACTGATTCAAAAAGCTAAGTGATACTTTGTATGGACATAGATCAGCAGGTGGTAAAGTTTGAGGTAAGCAAGAAAACACTATAAAATTTAACATGTACATGGTGTTAACAAGACAGCTCAGTCACAACATTATTTATGAAAGGAAATTCTGAAGAGGAACGTGAACATTTAGAATTATACTAAAACCATTCTTTCTGTGTATCAATTATTCATCATTTCCAGAGAATTCACACACTGTGGAGTTTTAGCTACCATTTTCAGCTCTCAACAACAGTGAAGAAAGAACAGAAACACATTTTTCATGAGCAATTCATGTTGAGGAGGACACCGGAAGGTATGATACATACCCACAGTATGGACCTGACAGAAGAGTAAGCAAGAGTTGGAGATTAACAAGTGCCATTCATTGGCCTAACTATTTATGCAAAAACTCCCTTTTTCCAACATAGTGGAAGTTCTGCTTGAGTAAATTCTTCAAAGTCAAGTCATGCTGAGGACTGTGCCACTCCTCTCTGCAGTAACATTCACACTCCCTTTTTCAGTGAGGAACAGTGGGATGTGGCCAAAAGGGTTCAATTCTACGATATTCGGACACATAAGTTACGTTCAGTCAATGAACACCTTTTCTAGTTCATCCCCTCAGAGAATGACCTTTATTACACTACATTGTAATTGTCTCATTCATGCTCATTATGTTCAAAGCTTCCCAAGTGAAATAATTCTCAAATAAAAATACCAATCCCACTTCCTCAAATGGACACCAACAAACTGTCAATAGATTACTCATAGTACAGCAAACTCTGAAGGAAATAACAGTGCTCATACTTAAAAAAGTTTCTTCTGGTAACTTTACAAGCTACCCTCTTACCCCAGGGGACAGACAGACTCTGTCTTAATACAGAAGAGACTCCCCTGAATACAAATATTTGTTGCAAAGCAAATAAAATGAATTATTTTCATAAAAAGAGAACAGTAAGAATAGCTTGGCAAAATGCAAGCAAAAAATAACTTTTAATAACTTTGGCACATCTCCAGCTCTTAGAAACTGCATCCAAAGTTGGTCCAAGTGTGGCTGATAAAGCAGGCTTAGAGCTGCCTTTCAGCTTGCACTTTTTAATAATAAAAAATCAATATATGGAGGATTACAGGCCTCTTGGTTTTGATTTTGTATATCAAAACCAAAAGATGACAAGGTTATGGTGGTGTATGAAACTCCTCAGGCCACAGCCACGATGATGCAAGTATTTTATACCCTATTTAATTATTGCACTCTACTGAGAGGCTAAAATAAATTATTAAAATAAAATTAATGATCTTTTTTACCTATAGATATATATTATGTGGAAATGCAATCCTGCATTCTAAACCACAGAAATTTAACAGATTACAGTTCAGACCCTAAATTAATCATAAATGTCTATTTAAAAATAAAACAAGGAATAGTCTGGATAGCAACCTGCATACAAACGTAAATGCTCATATGGGGTCATATGTACTGTGAATTACACTACGGAGAGAAGGGAAAGTATCATGGTGTACAAAAGAAAGAACCAAGTGAATCTCTTGGCAATCTCAGCTGTCCCTCGGTGATGGCAATGTCTGAAATGAAACTGTTTAAACAGTTTTGTGAAGGAAGTAAGACTCTCAGCTTCATTGTTCACAGACAGACCAACTGAGCTTGGATCAATCGTGGTAATAACACAGAAAATCTTGTATAGACAGAAGGCCATATTCCTGCAATGTTGAAAAAGGCAAATGGGAACTGAAGACTGCAAGCCAATGTCAATTTTGCCCACATAGGACAGTAAGGTCAGACCTCCAGAGGGATCTGTAAAACTCACAGTAAATGGAGTTACCATTTATAAGTTATTTAAAACATATCTGTATGTCTTGCAGTCCTCTTGGCAAGAAATGATTGCTGCCAAGTCATTAGAAATGCAACATTAGTGTTGTTAAGTGATCAACTCCTGGAATTGTTTTGTACATTTTCCTTAAGTGAACTACAGAGTAATTAATTCAATTTGGTGGAGCTAAACAGGTAAGGTTACCTTAACATGGCGGTCTCAATCCACATGAGCTTGAAGGAGGGGACCGCACCTTCTAAAATCCATTCATCAAATCAAATTACTGTGCAGGATTCACCATAGGAACATCGCAGCAGTGTGAGCGTGTTCAAACAATTATACTGTAGTACACACATAGCAGCAAGGACATAGCAAACAGCAGCAGCAGTAGGTCAGAACGTGCAGCAAGGCAGTCGCTTACACCTGCCTTTTTACTCATCTGAGGGAGTGAAAAACATTGAATTTACACTAAGAAAGAACTATAGGTACTAAATGACTTATGAACAACCTTTGTCACAAGATGTAGTAAAATTAGATTGAAGCCAGGCTTTGTTCTTCCTTAACTGCAGTTTTTAGGAGGGAAAATAACACAGGGAGATGAAGAACGAAGCTGCATTTTCACAGCAGCAGGGCAGGTGAGGCTTTGAAAGAAGCTGCAAAAACTATGTGTGAGAATTAGGAGAGAGGATAAAGCCATAGCCTGCTTCCTCTGCAACCATTCACCGACCTCTTTTTCCTATTTTTCAACCAGAGTGGGGAGAGCTGTGGCTGCAGAACACCCACCTATAGTATAACCATCCATAAGTGAGCACTGGCTGGGCCAATGCCAGAACAGTAAAAGCAGTATTCACTTAGTATTTTTTAAGCACTTTGTATTGTACAGAGCCCTCTAAGGAAGATTGATTTCCATAAAGACCCATTTCTATCTCAAGGTAGTGATGATGCCATAAACCACAAGAGTTTCTCCACTCAAACCCTGCAGTGGAATTTCAGACTCTCCTCAAGAAGCCCATGTATTAGCCAGGGCTCAAGGAATACAGGCATGTACTGCAAGGCGCAGCGTCAGGTCAGCCTCAGGATCAAAGAGCAATAAACCAAGACAACAGTGTCCATCTTTAAAATAATTATGCACACATGAACGCACACACATTTTGTGCATTTTGTCTACATTTCCTAGAGAACTCTACCTATTATTTAAAGTTCTTCGATCATCACTCTACTACCACCCAGGTAAAAGCTCCCTAGTCAAAGATGGTGAGGCAGAATTCTCTGAAAGAATTACAAAAAATGTTTATTGGACTTTATTATATCTGAATGTTTTGGTGGTTTTCTGTGGGATATACAATGGCTTCTTATGGTGCTCTTCTGTCACTTCATTTATCTGTCTTGGACTTTGTGTTGCATGTAACCTGACTGTACCATACAGGACTTTCAAACAAGATGAAACTAACTGACAAAAGAAGGAAGAATGAAAGGGGAATGTGACATGTTCAAGGTAAACTTCAGAGAAAATATAACAGAGTCACAATCCACTTCATGTATTTTAAAATTATTTAGTGCTTGTAGGATGTTATTGTCAGGAAACCCAATCTCATTTGGAGTCTGAGCACAACACTTATGACACTTAAAGAGACACCATAGCTGAAAAACTTGCACTCGTATGAATCCTTCCACTACACCAAATCAACATATATAAGCTGTTGTTTTAGTTTTGAAAATATATTTTCCAAAGCCTGTGAAGAAGTCTCTGTGATGCGGGGCTCAAGAGAAGTACATAAGTGTCCCCTGAACCTCAGGTGTAGCTGCTTATCAGGAATGCAGATGCTGATGACATCTGCCTCACTGGGGACTAAGCGCTCCACCGATTCAATAAGGCTACACAAGTGCAACAGGCCTTGATGTCAGTTACATGGTTTTACATACCTACCATGTCAGTGGTTCTCAGCCTCCCTGGGAATTTATTCAGATATAAGTGTATTCAGCCCATAACAATGTCTTCTACCTGCCATAGAGCTAGAAATATTCCCACCTTTTATGAATCTACAGTACATGACTGCTGGTGTTTTACATGTTGGGAAGGGGGGAAAGAAAAAAGAGAGAGAGAAGGAGAGGATAGAGAAAGGGAAAGAAAAAGAGATGGGGAAGGGGGTGAGAGAGGAAGCAAAAGAAAAAGGGGGAGAATGAGAGCGAAAGGGAGAGAAAGAGAAGGAGAGGACACTTTTCCAGAATTTCTTTTTCACCCCCATTTTACCAATTTTTCCACCTACATACAGCACTTGTCCAAAAACTGTTTAGAAACTGCTGGAAGTATAAAACAATTACTTCGTCTGAAGCACAGTGCTTAACGCATCCACTTCCTTTTCTCTTTTATTTAAAAGAGCTCATATTCAAAATTCAAAATTTCAGTCTTGCACATCTGCAATTATTTCAACTTGACTTAGACAAGCAGTCAGCGCAACTACTTGCTGATGTAAAACTGCTTATGTGGGTTATGCTTATGGAACTAGGGCCCAAATCAGTTAATTTCTAGATGCAGATATAAAATACAGACAACTTACGAAAAGGCATGATTGCTGGAAACATGGAGAAGAGATTTCTGTGTACTTCACACACTGAGGCTGGGTATCAATAGAGAAAAATGCTAATGACATTAGTGACCTTCAGTGTTCTCTTGCACCACATTATTCACTGATAAAACAATACAGAGAGTTTTTACTGTGTTGCAGCCTCTTCTTTCTCTGTCTGTTTCTTTAATTCTGATTATATTGTCAGTAACAAAGATTAGCAAAGTATATTACTGAGGGCTGTTTTTTTTTAACGTCAGTATATATCTATGATGCAAGTTAAAATTAATTTAGAATAAGCTTATCTATCCAAAATTGTATATTTCACCATTAACACTCATCCAGATGTCCAAACGATATCAGATGCTGATACAACAAGGCATCCAAGCATATCGGTTCTGCTGTTATTATTCACAATAGACAGATAAATAAAAAATAAGTCCTAATTTCAAGCAATAGCTGTAAAACATTGTCCTCACACAGGCAGTTACCTCAAATCATGCAATAATTAAGACACAATGAAACTTTTTGCAAACATCTTGCAAAAAATTCTCACAAATTCACACAATACTTCCAGTATCTATACAGAGAACTTGGTAGTAGTGTAGGAATCTGGACTGATTAGCAATGTAGTAGGAATGATTGGCTCTCATGCATACACACCAAGACCTAGTGTTGAAATAGAGTCACAATCGTAAATGCCACCTGAAATCCTTACTATTAGAAAGGTTAGGTGCCAAATGACATAGTGGTCAAAAATTTAACATTTTCAAAAGAGAAGGGAAGTAGTAATCTACTGTCAAAATGATGGAATATGAAAGAATCTACCCTGGCTTTTGTCAGTTTTATTGGCCACAAGTTTGTGTGGATAGAAAGGACACATGCTTTTCTTATCATTCACTAGTGATTCCACGTAACATACGTAATGGCAATAACAGCATGAGAACTACAAAGACACTATACAAACCTGCGGAGGAGAGGTGCAGCAGCAGCTCTCGTTTCTGTCAACTGTAAATGGAAGGAGTTTGGTAAGTCTGAGAGTTTTTGAAAATGCGTCTAAAGTTTGAACTCACAGGAATATATTTTGTCTGGTGCATATATGGTGGTCACCATATGCATATACATATGCATACAAAGCAACCTGACCCCTTTCTTCTGCAGTGCAAGCTGAGATCCCTTTGAAAGTGTGACACTTGATATCCATTATTTCAGTCATACACACTCATAAGCTTTAATTGTATTTTGTGCATATGTCAATAGAAATCAAGAACACAGTTGCACTTACATACTTTTTGTAAATTCCTCCAACAACTTTTTTTCCTTTAATGATTTCTTTTTTCCTTTGAAAGCCCTAGGACAAATCAGGATCTTCTGAATCAAAACATAAGTGAAAAGGTTTGGCCCATAAAGATGATATAAGTGATACTAGTTAGAAAGCTTACCCAGGCTTGGTAATTTTTTCATTGCCTTGATGGTTCATATTTGATAGGGAGGATTATGGCTTGTGGTGGGCAGAAAATGATTTTACTCTCACTGTTCCACTTAAACACTCCAAAACCAGTTGCTCAACAATTATGAAGTGTGTAATACTTTGAAGAATTTAATAACTTATTATGTATCTGGGTATATTTTTTTATAAGGTGTTTTTCTAACAATCTCAATTTTTTATTAAACAGTAAATACAAAACTTCAAAATAAATTCTTGTGATCTAGCTGAACTGGATATAATTTCCTCCCCTAGTATTTATCTATGTATTAAATGAATAACTTGTTTGTACACATGACATTGCTTTTGGTTTAAATAAAATAAGCAAGCTATGATTTCTCCACAAGTACAAGAAGAAAAGTAAGACTTCAAGTAACATGTTAAACACTGCATATTTAATTTAAAACAATGGATTTTGTCTTTTGTTCTGCACCTCAATTAATTGTTAGATATATGCAAATGACTGAAAAGTTTCAGGTAATCAAAACGCATGCGACTTAAGCCATAGCTGAACCTTGCTCTGTCTCCATGAATAATATTTCTGGGATAAACCAATTCACTTGTATTAAATGAGGCCACCCACGTGTGTGTAAATGCATACTGGATTAGACCTTCCCTGTTCCTTGATATCGACTGTTTCTTCTGCTATCTTGTCTGAACATGAATTTCACCAAACATGGCTAAACAAACCTATTTCTTTCCTGTGGATAAAGCAAGTTAATGAGAATGCTTAAACCTGATACTGGGAGATCAGTCTCCCTACAGCAGTTGGTCCCTTGCTGTAACTAGGGTTAGTTTCAAATATCTATTTTTTTCTGGTAATTTACTATTTGTGATACAACAGAAATAAAACATCCTACAAAACCAGTAACTGAAACAAAAATTGGTATCAAACAGGATCAGTCATTTATGTCGTGAATGATTTATGGATATGTTAGGGGGATACCCAGGATATAGTTCTCTGTGCAGACATAAAATACAGTTTTATTTAGTATAGCATCTTTCAAACAAGCTGTATCCTAAAATGTTGCACAGACTTATATCTTAGTGTTACACTGATATTGTAAATAACAGCAGAGGGAGAAATTAAGAGGCATAGGTAAAAGGAATGTTTTCAGCTGAGATCTGAAAAGAAATAGAGACGCCAACAAAGCATAGGCTGTATCTAAGAGCACAAGCTAGAGAGGAAAAAGAGCTTGTATGAGCCATGACAAGTAGTCTGTGGTGGGAGATAGAGGAAGTCAGTTGCTGATGAGCTAGCTGAGCTAGCAGAGAAAGGGCTAGGGATACAGTGGTTAATTTTGCCACCACACATAAAAACCTGCAGTCTCTCCTGAAGAAGACCAGAAATGTGTAAGCACCCAATGCCAGAATTTGCCTCTCTCCTCTGATTCATGCTAGTATAAACTGTGAACAATTCTGTCATCTCCAAAGGACTTCAGACAATACTTTTGCAGTATAACTGGACTTGAAACTTCACTTTTGTGGATCAATCTGACTGAATAGAAGTATGTTTTGTTGTTGTTTTGGTTTGGTTTGGTTTGGTTTATGAACAACCATCTATTTAGTTGGTGGCAAGTTCTGAAGGGAATGCTAAGTGGACCACAAAGGAAGGGTGGTCAATATGGTTGCAGTTTTTTTATGCACGTATAATAATATAAAAGCAGTGCTACATGCTGGAAGACATTGGCAGAAAAATCATTTAATAAATGTGACTGAGAAGGTCCCTACCCTTAAGTTCAAATCCTGTAAAAGATAATTTTTCAGGTACAGTCAGCGTAAGAATCAGTCTGTCTCACAAAACTCACAGATTCTTACTAAAATTACTGAAATCAGGCAAGGAGTTGAAATTCAAGTCCTTAAATGAAATGGAAGCTAAAGAGGCTTAATTAAGAAGATACAGACAAGGCTTTCCTAGGTATAAGGGTTTTTTATTATGATGTTTAATACCACACCCTTCTTAGCTCATAGAGAGCAATGCTTTTGAAAGAAATTTCAGGTTATTTCAAGGCTCACAATATGTTGCTATGGTGCATGCTGCTGAAGAGAATAAGCTAATGGGCTCTCTCTTTAATGTGATTAGAGCTATTATTGACATAATGCCAGGAAGATGCAAAACCATTAGCATTACACTACAGCTCACTTCAGTCACTACTCAGATTTAGCATTTGATCCACAATTTTAATTTTGCTCTGCTCTATTCAGGGCTGCATTACACAAAATGCATAATTAAAAGCTGCTGTGATTCTCTCTACTTCTCAAATTAAAAACATAGCAAACATTTGTAGTTCTAATCCACTAGAAATTAATAAATCAAACATTGTCTTTTATCCTCATTCCTCAGTGCAGTTCAGGATGCATGTTGGGAATATTTTACCATGCAACAGAGAAAACTCCGCTAAGAGCCACTGCTCGAAAGGAAAGAAAGTCTCTAAAGCCTGTACTGTACCAGAGTGAGAACCTGGAGGACAGCAGAATACTGATAATCTCGTGATTCTTCAAGTTATACTGGAAGCTGTTTCTCAATTCCACCTTCCTATAAATCCTTGCAATTCATTTTCCTTTATTAGCTTTTTTAGTCACTAGAAAAGAGTAAAGCTATGGGTGGTTTTGATTTTGCAAAATCATGTATCTTTTGAGTTTAGACTTTGCAAACAAAAACCAGGACTAGTGGTGATCATAAGCAAATGCACTAATTGGTTCACATTGCAGATCAGCCCAATGATCACAGCTCATCATTTCTCCTTAACATACAGATAGGCCTTCTAACAAGACTTAAGGCATACTGCACCTACTTTCTACAGTCTGCCAGTGCTTCCCAGTCTCAATTTCAAATTGATTCATTATAAATTTTATAGGCCAAACTAACCGGTTACAAAGTTAGAAACATTTATCCCAGCCTACTATAACTGTATGCCACGTGAAACCGCACTCACATTTTGCTTGCTCTTATTTCTTCCCCAGATCTTTCCATAAAAACTAGACATGAACGCAGCTTTTTTGTAAGATGCCTTTCATTTTTACTGTAAAATTAAATGTTGACAGTGCAGGTGGCAGCAGAAAAAGTTTTAAAAATTTGTTTCCTCCTATGAAAAAATACATAAACCAGAAAATATTAATTGCGTTTACTTTTTTTTATCACTTGAGTGGTGTAAAAAGGCGTCAGTAAAAACATGGTTCAGGTATAACAATGTATTTTAAATGTCCTGATAATAATTCCTAGCATTGGCTCAAAAGTTCACTTGCATGATACACTAGCAAGACGTTGAATCCTAAAGCTTTGGGTTCAGATTACAGATTGCAAATATGCACATGTACCAAAAGTACAAGTATATACTAGTATCTGGATTTTATACAAACAGTAAAAGTCTAATTCAATAGCAACTAATTAGGAATTCAAAATTAAGGCTAAAACTATACATTTTAACAATTCTTCCCTGTCAGGAATTGTTTTAATACTTATCACTGCTCAATTACTTAAGCAACACAATTCCTTATTGTACAACCGTTATTTTAAAGACAAATTAAAACCTATATACTAGATGACTGAACTATTTTGTAACAAAGCAAAATCTGAACACTGAAGCAGCTCTTAAAATCTGAGATCTCTTAAACACCTAGATGATTTCCTTCAGCTACAGCTTATCTCTCATTTTTCAGCAATGGGAGCCTGGGTAGACACTGACCTAATGCTACTAAAACTATATAGCATCTTGATGATCTCGTTATCTTGTGGATCAGAAATATAGATCATTCCGCCTCACCCCTCAGAAGCATCACAGTTCTAGAGTTCATTATTTTTCTAAAATAACAGCTTGGTTTAAACTTGTTTTTTTCCACTGTAGTTGAACACTCTTACGAACTGAAAATTTCTTTACTGAAATATTTCTCTCTAGCCCATAAATATGCTTGTGCTATTGTTCAAGCCTGATAGCATCCAAGTTGTTTTAGAGTTGTTTGGGGTTTTTTTTAAGAGAGTTAGACTACAATTTTTGCATGTCTTCACCATTCCTTCCAATGCTCTACTATATCAAATCACAAAGAACTTTTATGAATACTACTCAAAATACTGATAAATAAATATGTAAACTCAAGTTTACAACAGGAAGAAATCTGCTTATGAAAAAATATGTAACAAGACGTATAATTAATTCAAATAGGTATCAGGAAGCTAAAGGAAGCAATTATTTGAGATATAGCTTATCAATATTTACATACAGTTAGCTCTTCTTAAGTCTCTTAAGCCATGGCCATATGCTTTGCTAAAGATTTTACTATATAATGACATGCCAAAAACACTAGGGGCCAGTGGAAACAAGTGCATACCCTTGGACTTGCCTTGGATTAGCACAGAAAAATCAAGCTTGAACCCAAGACCTTCTCGAGTCCAGGCCTAAATGCACACTTTTCTATGGTGTGTATAAACCATGTATACCTGTGTAAGTGATATTGTGTTTGTTTGGCCTGAGTCAATTACTAGACAGCATATATGACAATTTTGCCTGGGCCAAAGTAGGAAGAAAAAGTCTTTCTGGGCCCCTGTCAACAAGTGTTCAATATCAAATGCACTCAGGCCTGACAACAATCATTGTGCTTTCACCTGTTGTTGGGTCACCAAACAAACAAGACATGGCTTCAGAGATTTTGTTTTCTTAATGCTGTGCACCAAGTGTTGGAAGACCTTCCCTACTAACTCACATTTTATATAAATGTTTCCAAGCAAATTGTCTCCACATAATACTACTTTATTTTCACTGGATTTAAAACCAAGAATTTTCTGTGCTTTAATCAACAAAAATCTAATCTGAATAAATTAAAATATCTCGTTATTCAAAAGCACTCAAATTTCTTCAAATTTTCAGCTCATATTCATTCTGAGAAAATATTAGTATTTTCAAACCAGCACAATTTATTTTTTTCAGACTTAAAAGGGACTGACATAGGTTTTATACTGCAATTTTGATTGCAATATTCCTTATGAAGAGACTGCTGGGCTTCATAAATATAAAAATCTTCTGATGTTTGAAGTCCTTATTGAGAATTCAAAAGGAAGTAATTTCATCCACAAAGACATACAGTGATGTGTCCTCCTATGCTCCTTGTCCAAGCTGTAGTGATATTTGTGTGCAAATAATGAAGTACAAGGATGTATGCCAAATGTATTTACCCTTTCTCTGATATCAATCTTTACCATCATTACAGTCCATTTCCTTACCAGTATTGAATTAATGGGTTTGGATAAATCTTCTGCCAAATGTATCATACAAAACCAATTAGGAATTCTTAAAGGATCAAAAGCATCTTCTGGTCTCAGTGAGTCCATACCCACTGGCTGGCAATATGGCTAATAAACAATTTAAAAGTAAAGCAAAGCAAAGTAAAGCAATGGAGGTAAAAATGAATGTGATCTCTGGAATGAAATACCGCTGTCAGTAAGGCAAACGAGAGACATTTATGTCAAAATCATGTTTAATCTCAGATTCACAACATACCTAGTCTTCTTGCCTACCCTCTCTCAGTGAACCAGATTAGCTTAAATCAGGTCCAGTCCAGTGCACCCCTTGACACTGTGATTGTGTGTGAAGAACAGGTCTGTGTGGAGGGAGCTGCAGTACCTGAGCTATGGGCACAACCGAGTCTACTGCTATAGGAAAGGCAAAGAAAAATCAGTCAGACCATCCCTGACTGAGACAAAAATAATGTCAAAAGATCTCGAGATTTCATACAGGCAAAAAATAACTATCACATTGGAAAAGTGAATGGCAATGTAGATAAATAATAGATTAATTAAGAAGAGATAAGTACAACTCAATAGTGTAATAACTTTCCTAGGTTGCACCCCAGTATCTCTGACATGCAGTGGACTAACTGAAGGTCTAACTGAATCCTAGAAGTGTCTCATAAGATAAAGTATAAATATAATAGTGATTCTGTAATTTATAAACTTTTCAGTTCTCATTCCTCTCCTTATTTTTGCTCCTGCTGTTTTACTTCTGTTTCTTCACACTTGTTCAGCTATGTCCTGGCAACCTCCATCCTTCAGCTAAGCAGAACGACTGACCACAACTTTCTACACAAAATGTACTACGCTTGAGACAGCCTTCTCAAAGTTGCCAGGATAGCCACACAAATATGGTAAAATCAATAAAAATCATGTACTCATTCCTAAAATGGAGGGCCACCACAGCACCTGACTGCATTATGGGGTGCTTTCATCCAACCTCTGTTAACACTGGTTTCCTTACAGAGATCTGTGGTCTGCATTTTGTTTAAAATACTGAAATTCTGCAAGCCATGGGAACTACCGAGTCTCAGGTGCATCTCACTTGCAGATATGTAAATATGAGTTGTTACTGATTTATATCAGCACAAGGGAGAAACAAATCAGACTGGAAGTATGTGAAAGACGAAAAGGAAAATATCAAACTCAGAACACTGAGGCAGAAAGAGTCTAAATTGCTGCTTTTTTCCTGGATAGTCTATTACTTAATCTCTGATTTTATCCTTCAGTGAACACAGAATGTTCTGCCTAAAAACATCTTTTAATGCAAATTATAAGATGAAAGGACTGTTAGATGTAATAAGTGTAGATCATCTTCTGTACAGGTGCTTTTTAGCTGAGGAAGCACAAGACCTAAATTAGCCACGTGGATGTTGGTGGACTGTACCAGAGCACATTGTAAGGACGCAAGCGTGGTTTTGTACCACCAAAACGATCATATTATGTATTACAATAAATCTGCTTTTGCAGTAAGAAAAAAGAGCTTGTCACTTAGTGTAAGGGAGAAGAAACACCATTCCTGGACTATTGACAGCTACTGACTGAGCTAAGCAGGACAAAGCTGAGGGCACAGATGAAGACACAGAAGGTTAGTTTCATTCCACTATAGGGAAAATAAAAGCATGATACCCTAATATTAGTAATGTGTGTGTGTATGTTTATATACCCTTATATACTAGAAGAACTTATCTTACTATAATGCATGAGTTGTGACAGATTTTCAACTCTCCTGCCAGACCCTCTGTAAAGGTAAAGCTTTATAATGAATTGTTTTCCTGTTCAGAAAAAACAAAAAAACACAAAAAAAAAAGGGGGGGGGGGGGGGGGCAGGAATTACTCATGGTGTTTGGTGATGACAAAAGGGAATTAAAAATACTCCAGCTTTCTCACATGGGCTAAGAGCATTTTTCCATGTTTAAATTCCCAGACTCCAGTCACAATGAGTATGTGAATGTTTGGTGCCCGTACAAGTCAGCAGTAAGGGAAAGGTCAAACTAAATAGAGGTAAAACTGATTGGAATCAGACCCTATCAGACTCTATCATTTGTACTCAGCTCAGCAGAAACCAATAGAACTGCAATGTGGAAAGTGGTAACCTGTCTGACAAGAATGAGACCCGAAGCATGGGCAGGTACCAAACATGGCACACATGGCCATACTGAAAATTTGTCTGTGGTGACCAGCAGTATCTGCTGCTGCTGTGCCTCACTTCTGAGGTTCTCTGTTTAAAAGGTGTGGCCAGTGATACTGAATTATGCCAGATAGTTGCATTATGCTTATGATGAACACACAAAAAAGACCGCTAGCTTTAAAGATCATTTTTGCAGGTATACCATTAGCTCTCCACTGCAGCAGAAGCAAAAAACCCCAGCTTTGTAATAAGGCGATCAAAAACCACAATCAACGTGTAAAGATAAGAAAGTCTAGTATTTAACTGCTATCAACATATATTTGCTAAAGGCTACATTATTTTAAGCTTGTAGCACACTGTCCACACTATACAAAATAGCAAGTCTGTATTCAGCTTTCTTCATTCTTCCAGACAGAACTGTACTTCTGAGATGGTCCTCAATAAGTTGGATAAAAGTTAACATGAATTAATGATTAACTATTACTATACAAGAAAAATAGGGAAAATAAATCCATAACAGTCAATGAATATTCCAACAGCTGTTTACTCACAACATTATTTTCTTGTATTTATAAAACCATATATGAAAATAAACTTAACAAAGTACTTACTTTTGATATATGTAGGTAGTCCTCTACTGACTGACTGATTTGCATCACTGTTACCATAGGCATGCCCAAATTCTGAGCTTGGGCCTCTGAAGGTTACCATAATTTAAATAATAAATATTAAAAACACAGCTGTGAAAAATATCTACAGCAAGTTTTACAATTAAAATCGGTTGCCAATTAGCTATTCAGGACACTATCAAAAATGCTACAGGAAAGAGACTTCAAAAATGTTTTTTAAACTGACAAAAACCAGTTAATATAATAAGCAGGAAAAAGTGGATTTATTGTATCGGAAGAAAAAGATCAGTCAATTGTAAGCAAATTACAGTAGTTCTGGTCTCAGATGGGTTTTCAGTAGGTTTGCAGTGTATCATACACAGGTCAAAGCAACATGTTTGTCTGCTTGCTCTCACCCTAGAAATACTGAAAAGGCCAGAAATACTAACCTGAAAAAGTGAAAATGTTTGCTATCATAATGCAACAAAATTATTGCAGTAACAACACTACCAACAAATCACAGAACATCAGTTTTAATTCTTTCCTTTTGTATACGTGACTGATGATGTGTCAGTGTACATGTGTATACCTACATCTTTTGCAGTGTCTACATCTTCACTCCTCCGCTCAATCAATTAGGTGAGGAGACATGAAATTTTAGTGGCTGTGACACTACGGTCTGTGGTCAGACTATAGGATTTGCTACTTATGTTACAATTTGGACATTTTTTAAAAAAAGAACAAAAAAACCCAGACAAAAACATGCTGAGAAGAACAAAGTAAAATATTTACTGCTGGCTGTTAAACTACATCCTTCAAGTTAAGGCTAATGTGGTTTCCGATATGGGAACATTACCAAGAGGTCAGCATTACAGCATTAAAATTTTAGAAACCAGGACTCTCAGGAGCAGTCCATGGTCTTACAAGCAAAGGAACACAAGTACAGTGATGGAGCCACTGAACCACAAACAGTAGTTTTTAAGTGAAAAGTCATGCAAAGGTACAAGGGCCTCAGGTCTCTGGTGTAACAGGTACATCTATGTCTGCCTATCAGCTCACTCAAGTGCTATTAAAGGCCGACCAATCCATCTGAATGGGCCCATTTGCTCCTTGCAGGTACAAATGGCTATTTGCTGTACATACGCGATTACACACTCACTTCCTTTGCCCTATGCTAACAGCATGTAAAACAAAAAAGTGCCATTTTATGTACACAAAGGCACTTATCTGGGGCCCTTGGGCTCTGAATACAAAGCACTCTGAATAGATTGATGGTACTGCGGTGGGGACAAACAGGAAATGGACAACTGTGTATTTCCCAGGTTAATAGCATAATGATTCTTTATTATTAAAAAACTTGTGCACTTCACCACCTTTTGCTACTGATTCTTCCACAGTAGAAAGATATGCTATAATGGAAAGCAGCCAGCTTCTATTCAGGCAAAGGATACTGAGAAAGTCAAAAGTGTTGGGGAGGGATTCTGGACTTTTCTCCCAATTGTTGTTACCGTATTTCTCTGCAGTTTCTGTTATTGCTGACTTAAATCTATGAATGCTCAACAGACACTTTTTTTTTTTTTTTTGCTTAGCATAAGGTACAATACATGAAACCTTTCTAGCAAAGGCTGGATTCCATCCAGAGTTTCCAGTTCCTTAAAAAATACACTTAAACATAATTAGCAAAAGCTTAGGTGACACATACACTGGATGGAGTATTTCATCCATGAACCTCCAGAGACTTGTGTCTGAATTGCATGCACCATAGCAGGTGCGGTGCTTTTTACTTCTTGTATCAGCTAAGATCCCTGGTGAAAACTACAGCAAAGCAATTCATTAAAAAAAACCCCCAACCCTCACACACAATAACGCCTATACTTTCCTCCCTGCTTATCTCCTGCAAACACATAATATTTTTCTCTTCAGAAAATTAATCTACACAGAAGAGCACCAGGCCTGTTAAGAGTGTCGCTCCACATAAAGAGTATGACTTGTGCTAAGATTCAGGCTACCCTTTTTAAAGGATAAGGCATTCACAGACTGTGCTACACAGATAGAATTTTTCCTCATCCTCCCTCAAATGCATTTGGTACTTAAATGAAATATCAGTGTGAAAGGTACTCTTAGAAATATCTGCGTATCCTTGCCATAAACACCAACACCATCCCCCTACCAGGCAGTATTAATAAGACTAGCAATGTAATCTCATAATTTGTGCTTTTATTGTCCCTTGGTGACTCACACTCCAAACACTCAGGTAGTTTTCAGCATTCTGAAATTTGGCTTTGTGTTAAATTTTGAACAGTATCTGCCATTTTACACCTCAGAGCTCAGAGAAGGCAGCACAGTAGTTGGTGTACAGATGTGACAGAATGTTTTTATTCCAGAAAATAGCTCCCTGTTTTTGACACACTGGAAAATGTACAGCCAGAGAATGCTTGAGGCGAAGATGCCACACCAGCCTTACATCTGTCTGCTTTCATTTGTCTACAACTGTGCTTATAGATAAAACAAGCCTTCCAGATGTCATCACAAGCAGTGTTCATATGCTGACTTCACTGAGATGCTATTGTTTGCTGCCAGCATAACAGAGTTGTAAAACTAAAATATTTAAACTCTGTGCTAGTCAACACAACTTTGAATGTCACACAGGATCTTATTTCAGGATTAATTAATGTACACCCCAATAAAATAATCATGTGTTAAAAAACAGAGCTAGCTGGCATATACAGTATGCTGTACTTCTTTCTTTTTTTTTTTTTTTAAATGACTGTTCACATTCCAGGAGATACAGTGGAGATAAAGAAGCTGCCCATAAGGGAATAAAACATATACCCCCCATATGTCTGAAGAGAATGGGTGACTATATCTATAGAGTGTGTGGTAACATTTTGTATATTGCATGTATTTTAAACTGTCCTGATTTTGTGGAAGAAGGATTGTTACTGAAAACTAGCAGATATCTTTTAGAGGAATATCTTGGTCTACAGTGGTTGTCATTAAATCTTTACTATAGCCAGCAGCAAATTAACATAATTCCAGAATTCATGGGTTTTCCTGTATCATGTCTTGTGAACACTGCAGTATCATTAATTACTTGCAATCACAAAACTGCGAAAGATTTCTCTGAGTGACCATTTTGCTGCAGAACTTCTGGTCAACTACTCTTAGTTAAGTTAAAAAAGCATTAATTAAAAATGTCATGATTAAATTCCTCTAGCTGTTTGTGTAGAAAACAGACATTTTCCTCCCAGATATTTCTGATCTCTGGTCTAGAGTCTTTAAACTATTATTTCTGTTGAGTAATTTGAAGATAACCACAAAAGGCAAACTTTACCACTGAAAATATCTCAGTTTCACTTTCAGACATTTCTTGCTAGTAATAAAATTATAGTATAGGAATTTTTAAATGTTTCATTCATGACTTTTGTTAAAATTATTCTACTGGGCCATCATATACAGTATTCCTATCATGCCATATTGAAAATATTCACTTATCTCTATGACAGGTTCAATATCTGCAAGTTTTGAGTTATTAACTCTTAGAGAAGTATGGCAGGTTTGCAGACAACCACATGAAGTTTGTAAGTTGCTTTGTAAATTGCTTTGGAAGACATTTCATTTCTATAGCGCAACAAAGCACAGACTATACAAACTCTGAGAACCAGCTAACTGCTGGTAACGAAAATTCCTACTTTCTGGGAAAGTCTACATAGACCCAACCCTGCTTTACCAGGTTTGTTGTATAAAGTGTAATGAGCTTATAGTGGCCAATGCATAGGTTGCAACAGAAAGAGGACTGTAAATCTTGCTTGACTGTAAATCTTGAAGAAGGCTTCTTAAAATTTCTGCTAGACTTTACTCAGATTCGAAGAAACTGCATCTGCAACTTGGTAAAATCTACAGAGGATATTTTCAGCTCCCCTGACTTTCATTGAACAAATAATTTTTACTCCAGGAACTGATATACTCTTCAACATACCTTAAGAAACCTGTATACTCTAAGGTTCAAATACCATAGTCTGAAATCAAGGAATATGCATGTTCAGTTGACAGATCTACCAGGGTTTTAAATACTAGGGAAACAACAGGGCATTACTTACCTAGTAAAATTGTATGATACATTCTCACTTGATCTACTGAAGGGTGAACACAGCCACATGGCTTATCACTCATTGCAATTAGCCTTATATTTCCTTTTCTTTTTTCTTAAAGTTCCTTTCAAGAAAACCAAACCCTAAAACAGTAATTATGTCAAATAATAGAAAGCAATTGAAAACCCACCAGTTGCTATCAACAAAAAGCTAAAGATAGATGAAATTTGTTACAACAAAATTAAGGGGTGAAACTTCATTTATTTACATCGGTACTGTTAAAAGATTGTGGTCATAACACTAAAAACGTACACAAGTCAAGACTTCCAAATGAATCTAAATACAAATATTTGAGGGTGAAGACACTAAGACTCACTGTTAGGATACAGAACTCCATGTGTGTTGCAGAACTTTGCACTCCAGTTCACTAATCTACTAACAGTGAGAAACATCTTGCTACTTGTCAGCCATGTGTACTTCAAAAGAACCCAGAACATGTAACCCTCATTCCATCATGAACCATAGAGCTTATCCAGTTTACTGTCTGGAATATCTTATGACTATTTTATTTAACTGCTGCACAGAATTCATACCATGGCTCATACGGTAAGCATCAAATAGCTTCCAGGAATTTCAATCATTCTGAACTCCAAAGTTTCCTAAATTGGTAATTTTAATTTTCTAGAAAGAAAACACAAATTTTCTTGCATATATAAACATACACATGCACATCCCCCACAAATATTTACATATAGGAGTTGGAAGAAAGGCTATTTGTAAAAAACTTGTGAGTGACTTCACTTTTTCTTGTAACAGATAGGTCTTATTTGAAGGTTCGGTATAGTACTTCTTCTACACTTCAGGGTAAAATCTTTACAGTTATCAAGTCATGTATACTAATTCAAAACCTACACATTGTGCTTGATCACCATTTGATCCAACAGATCAGAACCAGACACACTGGTCTCAGGTCATCTCTCACAGTTTTGCTTCAAACAGGGAGGTCTACATTGTAACCTTAAGCAGCAGTAAATATACATATCTGATTACGGAGAGTAGTAATGGAAGGACTTAAGGAGCTTTCAGAGGGATATACCTAGATTATGCTTTATACACCTGCTAGCTGTTCTCCCTAGCTAACAATTTTCCAATTTTTCTTCTAGGCAGTAATAACAATCGCCAGAGCTACACAGGAGTAAATTAGGAGCTCAGTAATTGGTTTCTTAAAAACTGAGTTTTAATGTCATTCTTCAAAAATATAGAGTGTTATCAACAAGCCTTACTGTAGAGGCAAACAGCATTTGGTCCAGAGAATGTACTCGGCTCCACTTGCAAGGACAAAGCAATAGCCAGTTGACTTGGCAATCATCACAAGGAAAATTACAAGAATTGCAGGGAGTTAAGTTACCTCTGTCCTAAACTTCTGCTACTGAAAACAGGGGGTAAAGAATTAAGGGACATGCCTATCAAGAACTAATATGTCTACCACAGGATTATTACAAAAGACATGGGAGGAAACCATAAAAAGGCCTGGAAGGGCCTTAATTTAGAGGCCTAAACCTCACTAATAATGAGCAGGATTTAAACTCTTAAATGTCTAAATCACTTTGAAAATGAAACTGAAATACACATTTTTGAAAATACTATTAAAGGACTCATTTGCATAACCATTCACAAATACTCTCATATAGAGTTTGCTGATGGTACTTGTGAAGTAAAAATTTAAAGGCAAACATTTTTTATACTTTTCAGGCTAAATTGACCTCTTTCAAAAGAAAGAAAGGAAAAAAGGGGGAAAGAGAAGCAGAGTCCATCAGAGGACTATGGAAAGAAATTCATACGCTTCATACTGACACAGAGAGCAGAAACGCTTATGCTCACATAGTGTTGACTGCTAGCCGCACATGTGCTTTTTGTCATTGGCTCTTTATCTAAGCAATACTGGTATCTTCAGGTGTCACTCCTAATTAAGAACAGAATCCACTCACTTTCCCCTCTTACTTCATTGGGAACAGTTATGCTGCTGAAACAACCCTGCAGCTGAGAGTCCTGATGCAATACCACTCCTACCCATGTCTACCAGCACTCGCTCTGGTCTATGAAAATGAATGTGTTGTTCCTGTAGAATTTCTGACCTAAAAGTACAAGAATCCCCGTGGATACACTTATTATACCTGGTTCATCTAGTCAGTGACCTACTGTATTCACAGACTCTCTTGACTTACAGTTTTTAATGCTTTATCTTATGTCTTCTAATAAAATCTGTCACACCCTTGATAATCTGTGCTCTTCTGTGAACAAGTGCCTGTGAAAATACAAAGGCAAGTTCTGTGGTTGTAGTGAAATAATTTGTAGAAGGCAAAGTCCACACTGGAGCCACAATCTCTTTTCCCTGCACCTTGCCTAAAACATGCATATCTTTTCTAGAGCTGATTTTGCTTAAACCCTTTGAAAATAAATCATTCCCAAAAGCACTCAGGATTTCCCCGAAGACTTTGTAAGGCTTCCTGCTTCATAGGTTTCCACTCCTTTGCTGTAAGGCTAATGCATTTCAGGGATGTTTGTTCTGATGCAAAGCTAACTTAGGAGTAAAAATAAACTACCAGCATTTACAATGCTGTTGGAAGGCAAAGAATGCCAAGTGCCAAACTTAAATAATCAGAGCTGGTAGTCATTCCTTAATAACCTTCTCTTTAGACAATTTTTGCTGTCTCACTGGAAAAGACATTTAGTAGGAGTGTAATGATGAACATACAATCACTTATAAAATCTGCAAAATCCCCAAACCTGCAATAGCTGTACACGAAGATAAAAATAATTTCATGGGAGAGGATGATGGTACTCCACTTCCAGTTTGATGCATGAAACCAGAGGCAAATCATTGTCATTATTACTCAAGTGAGCTGTATGTTTATTACTCATAGGCCATCCTGTTTACCCTTCTGTGAACACTAGGAGCTACACTTAGCTTGTTTCAGATATGCCCATCTCCACAAAGATTTTACTAGTGTTCACACAAATCAGTATCTACAAAAAAACCCGGTAATATCCAGAAACAAAAACATTTTTGCATAGAATATTTAATCTGCAAGATCAGCAACTTGCTGATTAAAGCACACATCGTTATAACATATATTCACTTACATAAAATAATTATTTGTTTTTAAATTTTGTTCAGCAGATGGGGAATTCATGTTGCTGAAGTGCTAGTACTTCACTGTACATAGAACTGCAAACAGAATTTTACTTTAGATCTGTATTGGAACACAATTTCATTTTTACAAAAATAACCCAATTTAACAATTCAGAAGTTCTCATATATATTTTATAAAAATGTATGAGAGACCTAAAAACCATGGAGAGTCATAACTTCGAGTTGGCTCATTTGTTTCCATTTTATTACAGCACTACATGGTGGGTATCAGATTCTTCACACAAAGTAGCATATTAAATCTTTATTCTAATCTGTTTTAGCAGAACTATATTATAGTTTAATACTATTTTGTCTGACTGATAAAATACCATTCAACTAAGACCAAAGAGGGCATTGAACCCCAACAGAGATCTATACTGAAAAAAACCCACCACAAATATTACTTCAAGCTATGTTCAAAAATAATACTTCCACTTTCTTGACAGGTAGGATACTATATTCTATTTATTTCTCATTGTCTAGATGAACTCCTACTTCTTGCTTTGTCTGAAGGCTACCACACAGATATAAAACGCACTGTGTATATTGATATTCTTTATTTTTGACAGACCAGGTTTTTATCTGGGGTCTTGTAATGAGAATATTGACAGCTTCACAAACACTCTTCTGCAGCTGCTTGAGTATGTCTCAGTAAGTTAAATGGTTGGGGTGTACTACTACAAGGAAGGAAATAATTTGAGTAAATTATAGCTGTATACTATAGCCTAGCTATAGCAAAAATTAATTCCAGTTCTCTGTACCCTCTGCCATAGCATCATCCAATCCTTCTAGCTGTCAGAAGGTGGGGAGGATAAAGCTTCAAATCTGCTCAGGTCTTATCTCCTTTCCATTGAGATCAGAACTGAGACTTGCTTATAGACTTCTGCTCTCCCAGTAACTGGCAAAAGAGTAATTTTATGTATTGAAGAACACATCCATTTCAACCGACTTAAAGAAAATGGGAACTATTGCACCATCTACATGGTCCTGTAAAACAAAATGACAAAACAAAGAACATACAGGCATGTGCTGTCCACTGCCAGTAGTGTCTCGTTACTCGCCCTGGTCCTCCAGCTATTTCCCCAGACAAACTTGATACCTCTTCTTAAGCTCTTCTGGCAATTGTGGAGACAAAAAGAGCTTTAAAGGAGAGTGAAATAAGGGTTTGGGCTAAGTTAACGTCTGCAGAATGCAGATCTCTTTCTAAACTACATGAGAAAGCCACAACATCTGCTGTGAATCAGTTTTCCTTTCTTACACATTGAAACAAATGCCTGATGCTGTGCAAGATTGTTTGTCATCTTCTGCTTATTCATTTATTGTTCTTATTTACTGATTGATGCACAAGGTCCACTTCGCTGTTTTGGGAAATAGTCTACAGGCTAAAAACTTCACTCACAGATCTTATTACTTTTAAGTCTCATTTTCTCTGTCGTCCAGTATTCTCAGTACAGCTCAGATTCTTTCATCTAACTGCATATTTTTGTCTACAGAGACACCTGCAGATCTGACCTTTTTGCATGTAATCAGAAATCAGCCAGCAACTATCCCCTCATGTGTTTTAAGCATGTTCTGAGAGTTCAAAGAGCTTTGTTCTGGCCTAGATTTCAAAAAGAAAAAAAAAAATTAACTCCTTCTTGAAAGTCACAATTACTGATCAAAAGCAGGTATACAAAAGAAATACAAGATTCATATTTGCTTGTTTGCTGAAATACAACAACCTTGAGTTGAGAGAGAAAAGAGTAGGCTTAAAAGGCACTTCTCAGTCATCCCAGGTTTGAAATAACAGTATTGCCATGCAGCATTGTCTAAAGAGTTAATGTCACTATGTGGGTTCACTTCTCAATAGATTCAGAATTTTCCAGAAGAAATATGGTAGATCTTTGTTCAAGTCAACTTTCAGGCAGATGATCTGGACAGACTCCAGGTAACTATTACTATCAGCAACGACACTGAGAATATTGTCAAGTTATTTAAATAACACAAAGTAATCCAATGTACTATGGAGCATGACAACTTTCTTCTTTTGGATGGGTCTTTTTTTTTTTGGTTGTGATTTTAATCTCTAAAATATCTGCAAAATCATGAAATAAAATTAATGAATTAAATAATTTACTTTTTTTTTTTTTTTCCCCGGAAAGATATGGACAATCAAAAACAAAATCACAAACAACGTGCTGACCTGTCCAGTCCAAGACCTGTGGGAGCACAAAATTAGGTGGGAGAAACTTGGACAGAATCTTCTCCCCATTTCTCAAAAGAAAAAAAAAAGTGTTAAAGAAAGCATCTAGAAATCCCCACTAGTCTCCAGTTACATTTTCTAGGGAAATCTGGGGCTCTGGAAGGAATTTATTAGGACTACAAAAGAAAATATTATAACCATTAACCAAAAGAGCCTTAGAGAAATCAGGCTATTACTTAACTGGAAGCACCTAATCTCGGTGATCTCCACTGCCTCTCCCCAGTTTAGGTAGTCAAAGCTCCAAATGTAGGCATCTGTGTTAGGTATCTAAAGTTAGCAGTGCGAATGTCCTGTGTCCCTCCATCACTGCTATTGAAATTCAATGGAATTTGCTTGCTTAATTCCTTTAAAATACTTCAAAGATCCAATTTTAAGTTCTCTCATCAGCCAGACACCCACAATAATTCTCCAGGTTTTATTAGAATACTGTGAGGTACATTCTCGCAGTCCTTCCAGAAGACAGACAACTCTTGGTAACTCTTTCTAAAAGCACAAGTTGGTAATTTGGGAAGCGACAGCCCTTGCATATAGTATTGGTATTCAGGCAGGCTGTTCTCATCCTAGATAACAAATTTTCTGTTCTGTAATGTTTTCATATATAGTATATTTGAAGCCTTAAATATAAAATCTAAAAAGAAAAAAAAAAAAAAACCAACGTAATTTTGCTATTTTGTATCAACCAAGAGAATGGAATATTCATTAAGGCATCAGCATGGGAGGGGTAGCTGGGTAGGAAGAGGTTGCAGGAACATTACCCTGAGAGTATATGAGTCTCTGAAATTGTTTGCATTTTTCCTTAGTTCCACACTTACAGTTTTCCTGAAGAAGACATTTTCAAACAGGAAAAGGCATCATCACCTGGGAAACTATATTGTTTCTCAAAAGAAAAAAATAATTAGAAATTACCCAATTGCCTGTATAACCACTTCCCCTTTGTGGGTTGAATGTGGTAACCCAATAGGTTGTTTACAGATGCTCTCCAAAGTAAAGAAAAATATGACATTTTAACTGTTTTTTTCTCCTAATGATCCATTTTTTATACCAAGTGGTGTTTATAATTTCTGCCAACTTTACCATTTTATCATCTATTCACAGACAACCACAGTATCTCCCTAACTATTCTGCAAGACAGTTACTCTCCTGTTATAACAATCATCACACATCTGTACGGAATAGAGCATGATTGCTAGAAAGGCCCCTCCACAGATAGGTAATGGAAATGGAAATCCTGCATGATCCTTGAAAGGCTGCTGTCTCCAATTGAAAAGGTTATGGTGGTGAAGCTGAGACAGAAGCTCAGGGATTCTGAGCCCAGAAGGATCCACGATAGTTTCCTGATCTGGCATCGTGCATAACATGACCAATTTCTCTCATGGTTCACCCTGACGGAGGAGGTGGTCTTCTCCAATCTCAAAGCAAACTGCACAGATTATTACAAAATGGCAGCAACAAAATGAGAAATTTTGTAGGAAATTAATGTTGTTTCAGACAGATGGATACAGTACATGGTTTTTACTTCCTGTTCCCACACAGTCAAAAAAAACCCCCAAATGTAAAATCTGGTCAGTGGACATATTCATAGCACCACACTCTTTCTCAGAGAATTTTTAAACCAGAGTACAACACACAGTCTCAATGACACTAAAATGAGCATTCACCTTCTTGATATTTGCATGATTCCTTGAGCCATGTTGATAGGAGAATCTTTTCACAACACAGCAAAATCCTTTTAGTAGTCAATAAATTATATATGCACAAATTTATAACATTTTGATAGGTAATATACCATATATAATTTGTATAGAATATAACTATATATAATTTATATTATTGCTAGAATTTGCAAATGGGTGATTTATGAATGCATTTTGCCATTGCCATCCTGTGTCTATATATACACCAACTCAATACTGCCTTTATAAATATTTTAAGTGCCATTATTAATCAGTTAAACTGGCCAATCTGTGTGCCACCAATATGGCGTATAGTTTTTAATATGTCAATAAGCCCATGAAATACATTTAGAGAGAAGCTGATTAATTTCCAGGGGTTTTATCTAGAAAGGGAGTTCAACAGTTTCAAGTTGAGCTATCTAGAAAGGGATGTTCCAGAAGATTCAATTATGAAACAGAAAGAATCTTTTCCAATAGCCTCTGAATAGAAAAGTCCTTTTTGCTTCTCTGTACACTTCTCTCATTAAAGGCAAAGGTGGCATGCAAGCGCAACCACATTTCTGATTAACATTTCTGTGCCCAGTTATATGTGTTTAGAAAAGGCATCTCTGGAAAGCAAAAATTCTCACAATTTGAGGAATCAAATCTCTAACATAACGTTGAAAAAAAATTCTCATTCTTCTGAGCAAAGCTAGGAAAAACTGAAGGGGAATTCACACTCTTTTTGCTGCTTAAGTTACATTTCACAGAAGGAAACTTACTGTTGAATTTCAGGTCAACAGAATTGCTGGAAATGAGCTGCAGATAAATAGAGGTGAAGATTCTCATGCCTTTGACCTACATCTCGAACAGACATCTCCGGAGATAAATGTTATGCCACCTATGGTTATGAATGCAAAACCATAAATGCTTTGGTTAATTTGGGATGTGTGAACTCAGTAAGCAATACTGGAATTAACTGCTACTGTAACATACATCAACATATTTTCAAGAAGAAAATGATTTGACTCTCCAGCTTTAGTTTTTCTGAACATTTGCTGTTTTCCAAACAGAAAAGGAGATACTGAAACACCATGAAAGAAAGGCCATCTATAATCTGTTATCAATTTATTTGAAATAAAATTGTCCTAGAAATCTCATATGATGTTCAGTATAATCTCTGTCAAATCATGGATAATTCATCAAATAAAAATTCCCAGGTTTCTGTAGTTCATTTTTTATACATACAACATTCATGGTGTTTCACATTTGATAACTGACTACAAATATAAAAGTCTAGGCCGTTCCCTCATCATTCTTGCCATGTGTGAAATATGCTGGTATTAAAAAACAAATGTCCTATTGTCAGTTGTGTTTTTGAAAAGCAAGCAACTTTATGCAACACACAACAGTGATTTTCCAGCAACAGTTTGACAGAGCGTGGGCCCCGCATTTGAAATTTTTTGCTCTAATCTTTGTTTATAGTAGAAGTAAATAATCCAAACAAAGAGCATTCCACTATGCAGGGCTGATAGCTTTGCGATAAGGCAGAGCCTGGCACCAATGACAGAACCCGCAGCCTACTGAGGTAGAAAACAGCACCCTGATAAGTAAAACTGTCTTCTGATTTATAGACCTTAAGTTGGCTTTTTAACCCTTGAATCATGAAAATCTGCACCATACAAAGGCCTGGAAATAGAGGCATGTAAAAGAAAGAACAAAAACCTCATGAGAAATTTTTAGAGAAAAAAAATGTAGTGGCTGTTACTTTTATCTCCAGGTAATCACGTTAAAGCTGAATTTTAGATATACCACATTTAAGAACTTTTACCAGTAATGAATTTTTGTATTAGACATAGAACTTCTAAAAGAACATTTGAAAAACAAAACCATTTAAGATTGATCCTTTCTTTGTTTACACAAAAAGAATTGAGCTTAAAAATAATTAATATTTATCTTGCAAAACTTAGAGATGATGTCAAAACTAACATGATACATGGCCTTTGGTGTCAGTCATATCTTCAGTACACAAGCCCTGAGAGACTCTGGTCCTCAGGCAGACTGGAAAGACTTTCAGTTCTTCCATACAGTACATTCAATAGTTAATTCAACAATTAATATTTAATAGCAAAGAGCCCTGAGAACTGCTGCAAGCCTTTTCCAAAGAGCTCCTAAATGCAGAAGGCAGTTATATATTTGCATATATGAATAATCACTTAATAAACAATGTTATTTGATTTTCAACTCTTCCCCCAGCATTCAATATATGGATAAGTAGGCTCTTGCTCACAGAATTCAGGTGACTTTTTGACCAGTGGACCCGTATAGTTAAATACGCTTTTCATAGTCCTGTTACAGTCACAGTCTCTGAAACTGGACTTTGCCAATTCTTTTGCCAGTCTAACTGTCTCATTAGGTGACAGAGACATCTGTACTTTGTAACAGGTGAGAGGTGTCTTATACATTCATTAATTGGGATTTATGGACCATGTTTGAAAGGAAAAAAAACCACAGAGGAATAGTAAATAAACAGTGCCATAGCATCAAAGTTATGGTCCAGAAATGGAGCTATGAATTTTCAGGCCAACAAACTTCAGCAAGACAAAAACCCACACAACTTATGTACTTGAAATACAGCATCCTAGTTTCACAGTGCAAATATGTTCATACACATAATAAGTACAATCTCAATTAAATCCACCTTTAGGTATATGAAAATTTCAAGGCATCCCAGAAAACTGTCCTTGCTAGTACATCTGTGCAATTTAAGCATCTTTCCAGTGAGATCAGGTACCAAGACCAGAATGGTCCCAGAAAATTAGAATTTCTACAAGAGCTATTGAACAGCTCAGCATCATACTACACATATGCCTAACTGCTGCTTCTGTAATTCCTGTGGCACACTAGAAAGTTCTTGAGCACTGAGAGTGGATTGGCACCTCTTTCTACAAGCTTCACAGAATGGTCAAGAATGTTACAGGCTCCACTCTAGTCATCTCTTCTTCCCAAATACAACTTCACAGGAGAGGTGATGAAAAGAAATCCTGAGATGGATTAGGATGATGACATTTCAATGTTAAGCCATGTCAGGCCAGGAATGGGAAGCTAGTGTGCTGGCCTCAAAGGCACTGCATTTTTCAGTGTTGTCTATAGTTCACTAATAGGTTCAGAAGCTTTTTATTCATAGAATTTTAAATACCAATCTTTCATATTTTAGAACACTATTTTAATGGTCATTAATATTTAAAATACTAAAAACTCCTTACCAATATTTTGACCAACTAAAATTATTTGATCTGGAGAATGTCCAAATTTTCCATTATAAAACTTAACCACCTGCAAATACCACCTCCCTTTTAAAGACTATTTCTGTCATCTGTCTGAGTATCTGCGTATGGAAGTTCATCATTGAAATGTAAAATATTAAGTCTTCCTATAAAACTTTTTCGGGGTAGGGGAGATTTCTTTCAGGTTTGTATAGTTTTGTTGAAAGAATCAGAACCAAATACATTCTTTGTAAAATGATCTGTCCTTTTCAACATATGTAACTTTGATTAGGTACTGCATATAAGATCAGCAGTCAAGGCAAAGTTAGGCATGATGATTTCTCAGTTCCTCATAATCCAATATGGCCTTCAGTAAGGCAATGTAGGCAAAGCCCGTGAATTCCTTTCAGTCCGTGAACTTAGATGTTACAGTAAGGTTTTACTAAATGATTTAGTTTTACATCACCATAAGACAGTTCTTTCACTATTGCAGAAAGATTAAGATGTGTGACGGCAAATTTAAAACACTGCAAGACAAGCTAATGTATCACTAAAAAGTTATCTTCTGTGGATTTATAATTCCAACTATTAAGGACAGAACCTATCCCCAAAGCCCCTGAGACAGTAAGTTCTGATCTAGGAAAAAAATTATAAAACAGAATTTCTTGACCAAGCTGACATGCTGCTTCAAAAAAAGTGCAAAACATTTTTAGTAGGGAAAATTTTCTTGGCTTTGAAGCTCTGGTACCTCAAAACCACCATGTTCAATTACTATTAAACCCTCCAAAAAACAAAATGCTCTTAGGGAGCCCAGGACCACATACAATTTCAGGTGTACCAGCTTAATTTTAGTGACAGCACAAGTGAAAAATAGTTCTGCATCTGATAAATTTGCTACTATTTTAAATAATGATTTTAATAACACCTCATTTTGCCTTCAGATACCAAAATAAAGGCATTAAAATATAATAGCACAGACTTCCACTTGAACAGAAATATTGCTGTTTGCTTCTGCACTGAGAATGAAACCTCCTTCTGCTTTAAGTAAAAATTAATGGAGACCTGAAAGGAACCATAACCTTGACAATTTCCTGTAGTGACTGTAATAAAATAGTTCAGCAACAATGATGAAAAAAAAAGAAAAAGGAGTTTAAAAAGTCCAAAGAGAGAAAATTGAGAAAACCGCAGTAACCACCTGATGTAAAGTAAGTAAACGGACTGTTTGTGCCCAGTACTTCAGAAGAAATTGTTCAGGAACAGTTCATCCATGTGAAAGTCTGAGTCATATAAGGCTGCCAAGGTCAGTGAGACCTCTGGTGATCAGCTCAGTAAGTACCAGCTACACATGCTAGGCTGTCTTGGAGCAAAACTAAGGTGTAGACACTAGAAATCTTATTATTTATACACAGTAAGGAACACCCAACTTGTTTTGTTATATCGCTACCACATTGCTTTCTTATCACTCTCCTAAACTCTCCAACAACTCCCACACTAAATTGTTCTCAGAGGCTTATCAGGACATTGTGAAATAAAAAATATTTGCTCTGACCCTCAGCTGATACAAAGACTAATAGCTATGACTTTGGAAGTGATCACATTAAAGATCTCAAAAACTTCCTATTATGAACATCTGTTTCATTTTGCCTCCTTGAGCCTGTTTGCGTTGAGCTTCTTGCCCATGTCAAGTGTCATTTTCAGGCTGATTAGTAGTAATAGTAGTTGAAGCCGTAGTAAAAGGTTCAGTATCAATACTTAACTTATTTCTGACTATTGTCTGAAGATCATACGTGAACTTTGCCAGGATGTTCCCTGTGGCACCTGTGTATCATCAAGCCAGGGCATAAGCCTGTTTCATACACTCCAAGTGCTCCTTCTAATAGCCAGGAGGAGGAACACGAGAGAAAAGAGATTCCTGTCAAATACAGAGACCAGGAGTCAGACTGACATCTTTGTCAGGGAGAAAATAAGACTGGAAAAGGGAACTAGTGGTGGGGATGCTGTTGGAGATTGGAGATTCAGTGTGTGGTCTGCACAATGAACAAGATAGAGGAAAAGATGCCAGAGACGGGACAGGGACAAAGCTCAAATGGAACAAACTGCATTGCGGCTCTGAAGATTCCTGCTATATGAACGGATTGTGAGGATAAGAATTTCCTGTGGCTTCCTTTAAAAATGGCAATATCTCTATTAAGGGGATGTTAATCCCGCACAAGCAAGCACTTAGTCATGTAATTTTCTCCCTTGTAAGGCTCTTGGTGGAACTTCCTGCTGTGGCTGCTCCTTTCTGTGTGACTCAGGTAAACAGTTCCTTATGACTGAGCACTTTCTGGGATCAAGGTGAAGTATTTAGAGTGTCATCCCTCTCTCCTAATGCTTAAAACAGAAAGAACCTGGTGGGCTAGACTCCTGCTTAAGTCAGTACAGAAAATGTGGCATTTCCAGATCGTGACTCAAATTATCATTTTAAACATCTGCTTCAGGATAAGAGAATCTCATCATGGAAGGACCCATTTCTTTCCTTGACAGAAGAAGAAGTCTACATCATCAGCCCATGTGGAAGGACTATCATGTACACATCCAGAGTCAGGCAAGCTGAACTGCAGTCTTTAGAATGGGATAGGAAGGACTGCAAAATGCTCACAACTGACATCAAACAAACTCTGAATAGACCAAATCTTATACCATGTTCTGTTTCCCGAAGATCTGGCAAGAGCAACATCAAAAGAAGTGGCAAAAATATTTCTTTTTTATAAGCTATCTTGTAAGATTCTTTTCAGCATCTTACAAAGTGGAAGTAAAACCACCTACTTACTTTGTAAGGAGGTAGGGAAAAAAATATGATCAGTGTTTTGGAACCCTTCTGCTACCTAATTCAATGAGCACCACAGAAAAGACCAAAAGTAAACCAGTAATTCTATTGCCAGAGTAGCAATATCATGAAGCAAAAGAATTCCTGGAACCATCCATTAGAAGGACAAAATAAATACTGAATAGCCACTATTGGCAAGAAAACATAAACCAAAACCAAACCCCAAACAAACTCCCCACCCTACCAGCATGTGCTCATGGCATCAAGAAATATATCATGTATGTATATACCCAAGGGCAGGGAATTGAAGTTAATGTGCATTCTCAGGTACAGAATTTCTTGGCTACTGAGTGCTTTACCCTGTAATTTTAATATACTTTAACAGTGCTTTGTGTGATACTTACAACACAGACTGTATGTGCATATATTTTATATAACTTTCAAGGATGAGTTGCAGGTTTTAGCCAAAGTATGAAGAAGAACAAAAAAAATCAAGAAATAGCCATTAGCAGCCCAAAGAAATTTTATTGCCAAGAAACTTCAAAGTATTGCCTGTGGTTCCTTCTCTGGTGTTATTTAAGGCACCTTCAATCAGCTTGTATTCTACTGAATCAAAAGAACTCATTTAGTGTATGAAATGTTAACACAAGGGGATACTTGTATGGCATGTTTGTAATACTTGCACAATTATTAAACATACTCTTTTTCAGAAATCAACATGTGTAGTTTTCCAAAGTCTTTGCCTATCCCTTTGTCAATTACTTCTGAGAGGAAGATAATTAGAACACTCAAAAGCTAGGAATTTCATCAGATTTCTGAACACGGAAGTTCTTCACCAACCCTTTAAAAACACATTTGTGTCAACAAAAATACACTCTTTTCCCCTGCCACCAAAATTTCCTTATCTTCAATATTTTACATTCTTTTCTTTCCATCTACTTTTCCCTCCTAAGAAAAACTCCTCATCTTCTAGTTTGTTGAATATGGTCACCTTAAATTAAATTATTATGAAATACATCTATGTGAAATTATTTTCAGGTAGGGAAGGAACCTTAATGATTCTTTCAAACTTCTGCTTTCTTAGGCCAGTCATATTTTCATAGATGTTCTTACTCTATCAAGTCTAGCAACAAGGATAAGTGAGGCTAAATGTTGTTAGGTGGAACACTCTTATTAGAAATGAAATAAAACAAGGAGTTCTGAATTTTAGTCATCACTGCAGAGTAATAAGTGGTTGAAACTTCCACCTAGTCTCTTCGTATTCTATCTTTTATCTTTTTTAAATTATCTGGTGATGCCCTCCACACTGGTGTTAGGTTATCATATGAGTTGACTATTTCATTTACCAAAAAACCAAAAAAACCTCAAGAGCTTATACCTTCTTTTCTCTTTCTTAGCCAAAGCCATCATCCAATGTCTCTTTTCCCTTCTGACCGCTCTTCCCCCTTTCCAAAAGCAAGAACTTCAGATGAAACTATGGAAGAACCACCTCAGAATGTCCAAAAGTATGGTGGTAAGAGTGACACAGGTTCAGGTCTGTGGTTCTCCTTAGGCAGAACAAGATCTTTAATTCTGATGAGGAAAAGGAGTTTTGGCTATAAGGCATTTTCAGGGATATTTAGCTCCTTTTCAAGGTTTGACAAGGATGTCCTGGTCCCAAGTCTAATGAAAACTGGAATATTTTCACTAATATTTTCCCTCAGTTTTGACAAACTGGTGTGTCCTAATGAAAACTTCTTCTATTGCACAACTCCTAAATTTAGTCCTGCACTCCTGTAGTTCTCCATACATATCATAAAGTATGAAACAAAAATCTTTGCAGACTCTTCTGAGAAGGGACTTGGGCCTACCAGTGCATTGGGGAGGTGCAAAACATATCATAAAATAATGCCAATTGTAAAACCAACTAACATAACAGCAACAATTTAAAAGTTGTTACCATCTCAATTTCCTTTCTTTGCCCTCCTTTCCCCCTTTTACTAAATAATTACACTGGGACAGGCATTTGACTCTTTAGGGTTGAACTGAAAAATCAGTTAATCAATAAAAGCATTTCACTTCTTCAGGTTTGATACATGGATCACTCAACAGCTCAGCTCCTTACTAAATTTAGCTCCAAGCACCCCAACCAATGCTCCCTGTTGGTGAAAACAGCTGCCAGTACCCCCAGACTGCTGTTTCTAGATTGCTGGAGAAGTGAATTAGGGAAGGTAAAAGGTATAATATCAAGTAAAAGAGCTGTACCTTCTTTCAGGGAGGAAGGCAGACCAACAAGAATTAATCTCTTTTCTCCAATGTCCTTGTTCCCAGATTAGTTTCATAAAAAAAAAAAAAAAAAAAGAAAAGATAGTGATAAAGCAGGAAATATGGGTTATGCAGGTTGATGATTACAGGCAACAAGGGAAAAAATAAAGAAAAGCTTGACCAGAGACTGAAAAGGGTTGACTTAGTGACAAGGCAAGAGACAATCAGACAGAGCAAGAAAAGAAAAAAGGTAGACAAGTGTCCTGGTAAGTGGTGGTGGGAAATCAGCTGGGAGATGGTGTCATGACCCTTAGTAGAGATGAATGAATCTCAAAAATTTCAGTTTGGTATGCAGGGCTGAAGATCTTGCAAAGAACTGGTTGACTCATTAGGTCCAGACTTGACTAGATTGTAGAAGTCACCTGAAGGTATATTTTAAATGGAGCTTCAAGATTTTGAATCCTGAAAACAACCTCAATTTTACAATCAAGAGAAACAGTATTAATCAAAGCTTTGTTTTCCCAAGTCAAGTTTTCAGTGTTCATTTCTGAAAAAAAGTTGAAAAGTTTCAATTCCAGACACTGCAGGAAATTTTTTTCCAAAGTGAGGCATCCAACTTTTTTGAGGCTCACTTACCACCACTAGGATGAAACTGAAAGACATGCCCAGAGCCTATCTTCCTCACCATGTGGCCAAATCAGATTGATTCTCATCTTGCATTGATTTTACATTAATGGAACTTGATTGATTTCAGGAACACTTCTCTCTCACACTGGAACAACTACTATTGTTTATTCTGACTCAAAACAAAACCAAGAAATCCTTATACTGAGATGCCTGACTTGAGTAGTATTTACTACTACATGCCACAAAGTAATTCAGTTCCTCTGTACTGATTTGGATCTCCATTGCTTCAGCACAAGCTCAGGAATGTCAGAAGACAAAGAAATCAGCATATGGTTGGAAACAAGATCTTAACTCACCAGAATTTCTTAAAGCCCTTTTTAAGTGGACTTTCTAAGGTCTGTTACAATGGCACTGGAAAAGATCCAGCAATTTCTTCACAATGTACTGTCTTGATTTTCTTTAACAGTGACGTTTGACTAATTTACATTCTTCTTTTGGGTTTTGCTCTAACTGGCACCTTTATTACGTGACCTTTATTCTGGATGGCCTCTAAGGTACCATATACATAGCTGCTTCCACACCATCACCTCAGATACAATACAGCTGACTTCTGTGCTAACTGCTGGATTTCAAACTTCCTCCCCTCTGCAAAGTCCCAGTTAAAAGCAAAAAATCTGTAAGTCTGTAGGTACTCTGGATTTATATTTGGGTTTCTAACTTTTATTCTGAGGAAGATGGTACAGCCTGTTTACTGCTCAGGAAAACAATTTAGCATTGACACAGTTAAAATATTCTCCAAAAGTGATCAGCCAGAAAGGCAGCACAAACAAGAACGCATGAAATGGAGTGCTGCTATCAGAAGTGCTAGCTATTTGCAGAATTCTTATGTCAAGAGGACCAGTAAGCAAGTGTTAATATTTCTAGTGGAAGGAGAATCCATGGGGAATTCAATGTAGTTAGCTGCACAGAGCAGAGAATCAGATCGGAGAGGGAATTGTGTCAGCTCTGGCGAGTCGGCAGTATGTGGCTGTCAGGAGTGTGAAATGGAGCTGCTTCAAAGCTGAGTAGGCTGTGACCTGAATGCTGCACATCCATGCACTCAGTGTAAGAGGATCAATGACAGCATTTGCTGGGCTCTAGTCAACCCCTCTGCTAATGAAAGCAGACCTGAAAGGCATAATGCAGGGCCTCTAGGCACCCTAAAGCCTAGCATTAGCAGAGTTTGTTATAAGCTTGGCTGGTGAGTGCACTGAGTACCAAAGACCCCCTCCTCTGTTGCTTTAGCCCACCAACTCCCCCCGGCTGTCTGTTTAGTGTCACTCAGCTGGGATGGATCCCGTTAAAGATCTGACGCTTAGCAAGGACTCAGAGGTGTCTGGAACGCCTGCCTCTAATCATAAACACCACAGCTGGCAATGATGTGGTTGAGAAAAAAAAATCACCTTGATCCAGCAGCACACATTCCCTTTGATGTTTCTGCAGTGAGTTCACTGCCCAGAGAAAAAGGTACTGCTTAAAAAAAAAAAAAATCAGGCTTGACATTCTCAAATCATAACCATATGACTCTCAATTCCAAGCTTAAAAAAAAAAACACAGCCCAATCCCAGGAAAACACAACATTTTGTTCTGAGAAACTCAGGGAAGAAGCATCTGACAATGATAACATGAAACAGGTTTGGAAGATAATGGCAGTTTGAGAAGAAAACACTTCCAAAAAATTCAGACTGCCACTACCAAAAATGGAAGAAGCCTTCTGCCAAAAATTGCAAACTGTGGTGACCTCAAGCAAGAGACTGTAGCTGATTCAAGGGAAAAATGAAAACTTTTCAAAGACAACATTGCTTGTGCTCTGCCACTGTTTATAAGTGCCTTATGCCCTCTTGCCTTTCAGGGTGGCCTGGTAAACACAAGAGCTCTCTTCTATATTTTCCATTTCTCTGCCACAATATTCTGTTAAATATTCAACTGTATGAGCATGATTTTTAGGGTTTTTTTTTTAACCCAGTGAGGTAACAGAGAATTGTGAATCCAGTGCAAAAAACAATATTTATTATTTTTTTGCATCTGCCCCCATGTTGCATATATGGTCATCAAATATCCAAATGTCCTATTTATTTTCATACTGCTTGGATTTCTTCATAGAAAAACAACACTATTTTTCTTGCATTGATTTCTTTCTAGACACAGAGTGATACATATACCATTTCCTAAAAATCTAAGACTGTTACTTGTGTTCTCTGACACATCTATGCTATTGCTTCCTTATGCTATGCCGTCATATGCTAACACAGATAAAGAGCCTGATTTGAACAATCTTACTAGGGTGTATAGTCTAATTTTGTTTTCATTATTTACAGCAAGGGAGCATTATAATTAATAATGAAGTTCTTTCCAAGTCTATATGAAGAAAATGGTACACTAGACACACTGATGCAGATGCTTATTTGCTAGGGACAGAAAGAAAAATTTAGAGCTAACTTTGAAAACCGTCTCTAAAAATGTATACTCAGAATTTGCCCCTATTTGCACATTTAAATACCTAGTATTTTTACACATAAAATGAACAGCTGGCACAGAAGCAACTGCAGATAATAATTTTGGGGTATTCAAGCATATTCTTTGCCTTTCTGGATGTTCTTCTAAAATGTCCTTTTTTATGATTTCACGTTACCCACAGGTTTGCTTTCTTCCCCAGATAAAAAGAGGAAGTTGTATCCCTCAGAATCGGAAACGATACTAGCAGCCATTCCCTAATGAGAAACTAAAGACAACTGCACACTTTCATTACCTTTGCTATTAAAATGCACTATTTGTTACCGTGGCTCAAAGTGATCAGAGCCATCCTGACACAACTAAAGCAGGGAAGTGACATAGTGTATACAAAACACAGAGCTCAAGAGTGAGTATAAATTGAACTACCATGTCATGGCTGGAAAATCTGGGGACTGTATACCAAACCTATGTGAGGTTTCGCAGGCTGTTTGCTGACAGCCTTCCCTGCAATTCCCCCAAATGTTGCAGATTCAGATAAGATTCAGATTTATTAAGTTTATGTACTGTTCTACAGTGGCACACATGCTCATTTGTGTGTGTATGTGATGGAGAGAGAGGGTAGCTCAGCTGGGTTGTGAAACATCGGCGATTTACATACCCCTATATGGCAATTTTTCTCTTATACTGTATGTAAGCAAAATACAACTAAATAGTAGCCAAGATCTGCAGCCCTAGTGACACTTAAAAGGATGTGAGGAAGTGACACGATCCTTTGTTTTCATGTGCATGAATCTCTTCTTTTCAACCAGCAAGAATTAAAATCAGTACCAGAAAACTGTTACTAACGTACTGTCACAAACACAGGTTAATTGATTTTACTCTAAGCAAAAAAAAAAAATTTTTAAAAAAAGTATTTCCTCAAGCCTTGTGGAGAGTTATGGATTTTACTGCAACGGCACGTACAAAGCTCATTTGTTTACCTCTGTGTATGGAAGAGTTCAGGAGGTGGAAGTCAAGATACACATCCCATTCTTCAAGGGAAAATCAGAGCCATCCATTCAGTCCACTCCCCTATTGCAGTTTCTTTATGAATAATTCTAAACTTACTGGCAAAGTCGATGACCTATGATAATTCCTCCTTTTTCCCTATTCTTACACTACTCTGAAACATCACAGGATGAAACTGATGAGAAATCAGTCTAAACATGAATATGGTTTTAGCCCAAGGAATTTTTTTGCCTCCCATATTTTAATGTGGCAAAACCAGTGCGGAAGCGTTACTTATCAGAAGCATCCCCCCAGTGAGAAGCATAAGAGAATTCTGTAATAGATTTCCTCCAGCTTCATTTTACAGATGAGATTTAAAAGTGTTTTATTCGTTACATGTTCTCTCATAATGACTAGAGAAGAGAACAAAAAAAAAAAAAAAAAAGCCAAACACCTTCCTAGTCACAAATGGATGTACTTGGAGGAAGTCTAAAAAATTTGTCCATTATGGTCTCGGTCTGACCAAGTAAGCCAGATAAGAGAAGAAAAAGAAAAAAAGGCTTGGTTCTAGAAGGTGCTATTCATGCTCACAATGGAATGAAATATAACTGAGCTGATGGCATGCAAGATACCATATGACTGTTTAAAATGCATGTGGCCTCCACCTGTTGCATTGGGCTGCACTGAAGTTTAGTTCATCTTACTATCACTTAACACTTGTATGTTTCTCTACTGCTGTGTTACTAAACACGGCATGTTGCTTTATAAAAGGAAGACTCTCTAATTCATATTCACCAAAAATGTACATCATGGTGACTTGTTACCTGACTTGATTTGCTAAATGTTTTGGATTCCATATAACTGGCAGGGTCAGTATGCAAAACATCAGACCTGTGCAAAACTCCAGGACAAGTTAGCAGTTCAATCAGGAAGCAAATCTTTAAAGCACTTACAAGGCTGCAGTTCTGGAATGCACTCAGCCCTCCATTCCCAAACCAGCTCAAAGCTGCCTTCAGACAGCTCACTCACAACATGACAGAAGAGGTAACACCTCACACCAACTCTCTAGTGACCCCTCCAGATCAATCAGGAGAGAAATCGACAAGCTACAAAGGCATTCTCAGATGAAGGGAGGCTGGCTGGCTGGAGAGTTTAGGATGAGACACACAGGTCAAACAGAAGTCCTCAGGGATGCAAAAACTCATGTTTCCTGCACCACTCCCTCTTTAAAGAGAGCAGCAAATTCTGTCAAATTACAGTGCTCAAGTCTTTTTATTTATTTTACTTTTATATAATGTAAGTCTAAGCTTGATTTAAAATTAATTGCACAAGTGTTTATAAACCACTTAACTTGGGCACAACAATAAATTCCTGATACTGGAGTCTGATTTGTGCAGCTCCTTACTCACAAGAAGTTCTCTGTTTACTAATCACACTGCTGTTCATGTGGAGGAGGAACCGTTTCAGTGCTAGAACAGAAACCACACTACCGTGGCACTCCCTCCACAACTTTTTCTTTTTTTCTCCTACTTTTGAAGTGAACTGCCTCAAATTGCTTTGTTTCTTTGCTGATTTTGGCAACCTCACTGGGAACTTACTTTTTGTGTATAGGTAGTCTTGATATCACTTTCCAAAACTTTCCTGCCCACGTTCATTCTATGGCTTCTGCTGTACACGATGTCTGCTTGCAGAATGGCCTCACCAAGTGGGTACTGGAGTAGTTTATGCTTTATGAAGTTTTCTCAAGGATTTGCTTCTTGGGGTTTTTTGTGTTTGTTTGTTTGGTTTTATTTTTCCCCAAGAGGTGATTGAAAACAGCAAGAAAAATCCCATTTTGCCTTTTTTTTTTTTTTTTCCCCTTGAATACTCTTATTCTGAGACCACATATGACAATACCTCTTGGAAAAATTGCTCCTGTCCAGTAACATGCTCAAAGTACTCCTTTGCCAGAGGCATTCACTCATTATATAAATCAAACAAGCATACAAAAACAGACAAAAAGTGACTGGTAATGCCCAATGAATTTCTCTGCTCAGCTAAGATGATTTCGGTGCATTGCATGCAGATGTCAGGTATTTTTATAAAGAGCTCCATTGTGCAGGGCCCCACTACTCCTCCATCGCTCCCAGCACTCCCTTAAAAGGGGGGTGGTGGGGAGACAACCATTCCAGCTGGGCTTGGAACCTCGTCTGAGTCAGGAAAACCACAGCTCATAAGCAAAGAGGAAGCATAATGTTCTACAAGGACAAAACATTAGCAAAAATGTCACTCAGCCCCAGTTCCACATGTTGGCTGCCACGGCCTCTTCCTCCTAGCATGCCCGATTGATATAAATTCCATCTGCTCAGCAGCCAAGTGACAGAGAAGAAATACCGGCATCTGGTCTCTATTGCTGTCGGGTTTTTGTTCCATGTTAGACCTTAGCTAGAAACATATGAAGAGATGAAGGTGCTGGCAAGCGACTAAAAGGCTGCACTGGCACAAATGAGACTTTCTGATGCTTTTCACACTTCACTCTGGATTTTTACAGGGAAAAAGGCGGAGGAGACTTGATAAACTGAGTCTGGAGAGCCAACAGGCCTGGAGGTCATTTGGTTCCTCTAACTTTTTTTGAGTGTTTAAAACTGTAAAGCAAAACAATTTTTTTTAACACGACAGAATGTAACGAAGTCACACAAGAATGTTGCTCTTCAGCTAGCTTTTTTTTCTCTTTCTCTTAAACATCCACTGGTTTGGACCTGTTCCACAGGCACTTTATATTCTCCTGAGAAGCAGCTGGAAAGTGCCAAACCACTAACTTTTTTTTTTTAACCTCACTGTGTCCAGCAGAAAGAAAGTTCTTTAAACCAATGAGAGAGCAATAAAGCAAATCAGCAACATGCATTACTGTCTGAGAAGTGATATCTGAGCGCTTTCTGAGAGCAACTGCTGAAGAGGTAGGGGAGAATGTGAGTCAATGTGAGTGCATGTGTGTGTATGTACGTTCAAAGATTTCTTTGAGGAACAACTACTCACACCAGCAGAGGTGCAAGAAAAAATAAAAGTGTGACAGAGAGGAAAGCAAAAAAGAAAATACATTGGTAATAAACTTGGAGACAGACAATTTTCTCCCTGCTGAAAACAACTGGAGCCAAAAACTTAGGAAAGTATTCTGTGCCTAAAGAGAACTGCAAACCACACAGGATAGTTAGTCTACAGTAAGGTAAAATTTTTCTAAAATTTGAAGTGGAATCTAAATATTCCAAATCAATATAGAATTTGATTTTATTAGAATTAAAAATAGTCTTCCACTAATTTACAATGCCTCCAGCCCTTGTTGGTCTTTTATGATCCCCTCTGTAATACAATGTTTTTTTGTTTGGATGACCTCAATCTGACAGAGAGAAATTAAGCAAGTGAACAGCTATCAGAACGACATTATAACACCAACGAGAGACAGAGAGAGAGAGAGAGCATGTAAGAGAAGAGCTCTCAAGAACATATAAATATATAATAGAGCCCTGGAATGCTTAATAATTAATTGTGAGGAAGAAGCTTTTATTTCAACGAAAAGAAGAGCTTCCAACCAGCAACCCCATGAGAGCGGAACAGTCCAGTATACTGATGCCCAAAAGGAAGATCCATGCCAGTTCCTTCACAAGGTGAGGTTTCCCTTCCATACAGGGCCAGCATCACCCCAGCACACTGCCTGAATTGCGTCCTTAAATAAAGTCTGAAGTGGTACCTACCTCCTATGCTGGTTACCTGAGTGCAGTGGAATTGCTCCCAGTTACTTCAATGGGTTTTGCACCTAACCCAATAAGGTCAGCAATCTACTGCTTAGTTGGGTAACAAGTACTACAAGATCCCAGAATTAGGGGTCAAATATTCCACTGCTGGCTCACCTCACTGAAGTGTTACTTTGGGCAAGTCGCTTCTGCTAACTTAGTGTTCCTCCTGGAGTTTACTACTCAACATGTAGTCCAGACAAAAAGCCTTAAGTACACATGGTATAACATTCTTGTGAGTAAGCAGTAGTACTCATCCATTAACGATGTGCCTCCATACAACCAGTGGTTTAAAGTTTTACAGAGTTTGGAGGGGCTGTTTCACCTTTGGGTCTTTTTGTGTGGGATGTCAGCCTCTCAGAGTTGCCATTTACTCATCATCCAAACTCAGCACAGGCACTTTCTCCCAGTAGTGCCTTCCTCAGGGCATTCCTGCAAGTGTCATTCCTGTCGTGTCATTCCTGCAGAAAAGTTCTGATTGTCACTGATGTGTTAGAAGTACACCCAGAAAATGTTTACATTAGCAATTAATTCAAGGTCAGTGTTCAAACCAAAGAGTACCATCTCTACTAATGTAAATACAGTTGTTAAATGGTGCAAGTTACTTTGCCCCAGTGTCTACTCAGGAAATAGGTAAAGCAAAAACTTGTCTTAATCCAACAGCTACAAAACTAAGATAGCAGCTACTTAGGTATCGCTTCACTTTTTAGAATGCCTCTCAAAGCACTATCTTTGTTCACAAGACCTATCTCTTTATTGTCTTGACCCTAAATGACTTGCTGCCCACAGACTGCACCATGCTTGCACTAAGTTTCTACTAAGCAAGAGGATTAGGTAACAATAAATACACCAGTCAGGGCTCCTTAGCAAAGGAAGCATATCACTCTCAAAGCGAAGGGACAACTATGCTGTATTGCTGAGTAATGGAGTAAAAACCTAATCTTTTATAGCAAGGTGGCAATCAAAGCCACTTCTATCTTCCCTCCCCCTCCCATGCCAAAATACGTAATCAATACAGAGCCTCAGTTGTGTTTTTCTTCTGATTTGTGGAGCATGTATGTCAGTGAGGCTACTACCACAGTAAAAATAAACAGTAAGACAAACTTTTTAGTATTAAATAGATGTGTGCACATAATCACTACATATACTGGTCCAAACAAACTCCAGGGTTACACTTCCAGTGAAACCAATGAGGCTGGCTGAGAGCTGACTTCAAACAATTTGTAACGTGTGTCACTCTCTGGAGCTGACAACATTATACTTCCCAAAGTCAAGGCTCGGTGCACAGTCAGCGATGAGAGGGGACAATTGAGGTGCCTAACGGTGGAAGCCACTAGCACAATTTCCTGCAAGTCAGGAATAAGGAACAGCGCAGCTGCTGGGATGAGTGAATAGCTGAAGGAGCTTGTGTGAGCTTCAATAGCAGGCCAGAGCAGCACTCCACTGTGAATGACAAGTGATGGGCCAAATCACTGGGGAGCTACCGATGAGTTATTAATGGTGACAGGTACACTACCTGGGAGACAGGTTGAGAGGGGAAAAAGATTATTTATAAGCGAATAGTTAACAGCTGTACCCACTGCTAAGCATTACATGGATGCCACAAACTGTAGAATTCAAATCTTGGGTTATTCAAGCACGAACAACTGCCTGTCACCAAACTGCAACGCATCGGTACAAATTAAGGTGGGAGACATGAGACGAGGCTGGAACGATGCCTTGCTCAAGAAGGTAATGTCATCACAGAGTGCAGATAAGAGCTAGAGAAGGGCTGAGATAACCATGAGGTGAATTATGGTTCTTAATAATAATGATGAATTTGCAAGAACAGCTTTTTAATTTTTCCTGAGGGCTTTTGCAAGAGAACAGATGCTGAATATGTCCTGTACTGACAAGAATAAATGGGGGGAAAATATATAATAAGCAAAGGAAATGTTTTCGAAGAAGCTTTCTTTTGATATGAGAAATAATATATTTCTACTGTGGAGATAATTTCTTCTATCGCCAGCCCCCTCCCAAGTTTGAAAATCACATTGTTAAGCTTTATATTATAATGTTCTTACAATACCTACAATAGTATAGTTACTCAGTTTTTCCCAAAGGAATGAAGCATTCTACTACTGAGTATATTAAAGGTGGCCTGGACAAAAAAACTTTCAAATCTATTTCTCTTGTAAAATCCTGCACTAAGAGAGGCAGAGGAAAAAAGAAAAAACAAAACAAAACAAAACAAAAAACCCCAAACCCACAAACCAAAACCCCCACATCAGGATTTTGGAAATATTTTCATAATGTGAACATCATCCTGAAAGAAACTGTTTCTGAGTCCTTTCCTATCCCATTGCAAAGATACATCTCTGCAGTAACTGCTTACACAGAAGAGAAAAACTAAGAAAGAATTTGATGGCTTTTTTTGTGATATTTTAATGCAGTAGAGCGGTTAAACACCAGCAAGACCAGCCAGGTGACAAGACAATAAGCAGGTGCTTCACTGACTTCCATGCTTCGATAAAGCACTGGCTGGGAACCCCTGCACTAGATGTCTGACTAGAAGGAGACATTTTTGACTTCCAACAAAATGTGTCAAATGGCTAATCCTAAAAAAAAAAAAATAAAAATTATTGGGAAAAAAGGTAACAAACTAAATATTTAAGCTCCAAATTCAGCTTTTCTTGAAATGCAGTCTCAAACAGATTGCAAACTGGAAGGGAAAAAGAGGGCTAGTCAGCAACTGCTGGGTTTGTCCAAGGTGGAGGGAAGAAACTGTTTATAGTTACTGCCACTTCTCATTTCTTTGCCATGGGGGCATTATGCTCTTGCATGCTCTGGAGGAGATATGTGAGCCAGAAAAGTTTCACACTTCAAAAAGCTCTGAGGCTTTAAAATATAGGGACATAAACTGACTCAGCACATTTGCAGGATTTGGCCCAAATCTTTCAGTTCAGGCGTTCTAAAGTGAACATCACTGAGGCAAATAGCTCTGTGTGTTTGCATGCACGCATGTGTCTGTGTGTGTTGGGGATGGATGTGATATTAGCTAAGCTTACTCATAAGCTTAACTTTCTGCTCTTCCTAAGATTTAATTATTTTTCCTTGTCTGTTCCATTCCGGTTCTCATGGACAACTGGTATGATTCCCCAGTGTCTGCACTTCTCACACTGTGAACGAAAATCTAAATATATAGCCAAAGCTGAGTGAGACTGTTATATTTTATCTTAACAACTGGCCATTAAAATATTTTTATTAAATACTATGCATTGTGGAAACTGCTTTTCACACAGCTTAACTTTTGGGCATAAAACAATCAAGCAATCACAACATCATTTTTAAAGCTACAGTGAGAGACTCAGGAACTGAATATAGGTGGGATTTGGCATTAGTCGTGTTCTGGAAATTCTATGTCTGCACTGATATTCCCAGATATTATTGATTAAATCTTTGTTTCCCTTTCCTCCTATTTTTCAATTAATTTTTGGTTAAACAGATGCATGCTAGAGGAGCTGGGCTAAAGGCACTCTGTGAAATTTGAAAAGTTAATTCACTACACATAACTGTCAAAAAGCATAGAATTCAGAGTGAACAATTTTCCTTCTCTTATTCATAGATGGAAACTGAAACGTCAATTTCTTTACTGTTTCTTCAGAGATAGGTCTCTGAATTTGGAAGCACAGATTTTGATAGTCAAGTTTGCATGGAAATATCACTGCCTGCTGCTACCATGCTCAAAAAGTAAAACTGTAATTTACTTTAAAAAAATTGTATATGTAAAAAGAATAACTTCAAAGATTTGTCAGCTACCTTTCAGCAAAACCAAAGTTACAAAAATTATTATAAAACATCTGGTGCAAATGATGAGTGTGTTTATTTTTTATCAGTCAACATTATTTACCATATAACCATGCAGAATTAATACTATAGGGACGACACACAGCATACGTCCAAGACTATATTCTTTAGAAGTCCACACACCAAGTGAGTCCATCCACTAAAGCAGAAGTCTCCTGGTTTCCTTCAAACAAAATGCAGTATTATTTGTTTTTTATGGATTCACAAAGGACAATCTGCCAATAGCAATAAAAGGCCAGGATACTGGGAAGGAAGACTGATTTCTAAACATGCCAAAGTTTGTTGGAAACGTAACACTTAAGGGCTCTTCCCTTCCCTGCATTTCACAGAATCACAGAATCAACTAGGTTGGAAAGGACCTTGAAGATCATCTAGTCCAACTGTTAACCTAGCACTGCCAGTTCCCATCTACACCATATCTCTCAGCACTATGTCGACCCTACTCTTAAACACCTCCAGGGATGGGGACTCCACCACCTCCCTGGGCAATCCATTCCACTGCCTAATAACCCGTTCTGTAAAGAAATGCTTCCTAATATCTAGTCTAAACCTTTCCTGGTGCAACTTGAGGCCATTCCCTCTTGTCCTATCACTTGTTACTTCGTTAAAGAGACTCATCCCCAGCTCTCTGCAACCTCCTTTCAGGTAGTTGTAGAGGGCGATGAGGTCTCCCCTCAGCCTCCTCTTCTCCAGACTAAACAATCCCAGTTCCCTCAGCCACTCCTCGTACGACCTGTGCTCCAGACCCTTCACCAGCTTCGTTGCCCTTCTCTGGATACGTCGAGTAATTCAATGTTCTTTTTGTAGTGAGGGGCCCAAAACTGAACACAGGAATCGAGGTGCGGCCTCACCAGTGCCGAGTACAGGGGTAAGATCACTTCCCTGTCCCTGCTGGCCACGCTATTGCTGATACAGGCCAGGATGCCATTGGCCTTCTTGGCCACCTGGGCACACTGCTGGCTCATGTTCAGCCAGCTGTCAATCAACACCCCCAGGTCCCTCTCTGACTGGCAGCTCTCCAGCCACTCCTCCCCAAGCCTGTAGCGCTGCTGGGGGTTGTTGTGACCCAAGTGCAGCACCCGACATTTGGCCTTATTGAACTTCATACAGTTGGCCTTGGCCCATCGCTCCAGCCTGTCCAGATCTCTCTGCAGAGCCTCCCTACCCTCGAGCAGATCAACACTCCCACCCAGCTTGGTGTCGTCTGCAAACTTACTGAGGGTGCACTCGATCCCCTCGTCTAGATCATCAATAAAGATGTTAAACAGGAGTGGCCCCAAAACCGAGCCCTGGGGGACACCACTCGTGACCAGCCTCCAACCTGATTTAACTCCATTCACCACAACTCTTTGGGCCCGGCCATCCAGCCAGTTTTTACCCAGCAAAGCGTGCGATCATCTAAGCCTCGAGCAGCCAGTTTCACCAGAAGAATGCTGTGGGAAATGGTGTCAAAGGCCTTGCTAAAGTCAAGGTAAACTACATCCACAGCCTTTCCCTCATCCAATAAGTAGGTCACTCTGTCGTAGAAGGAGATCATTTGATCCCTAGCTGTACTGTGTTCTTCACATTACCTCAGTCAGTCATGTAATAACAAGTACTTCAACCACTTTGGCAAACCTCCTCCTTTTCACAGAGGGTATTTGGTAAATTATGTCCACACATTTCAAAGGGAACAGAAACTCATCTCTTAATTTGTACGTACTATGTAATCAGCGCAACACGCTGGGCAAAGTCGTGGCTCCCTGCACAGCTGGAGTCAAAGAGCTGTGCTCTAGGGTGGCTGTAAACAGCCAGCTAGAAGGGAAAGGAATCAGGGGTGCAGCAGCTACCCATACCTGACCCACAGAGACTGGGGAAGGGATAGCTGGGTGGCCAAGCACCTTGTGCTCACTGATTATTTCTTCCACCTACCTCACAAAACTCCTGGGGGGCAGAAAAAAAAAAAAAAATAGAGCAGCAACCTGGACCAAAGAAGTTAAGACCTTCCTTTAGTGAGGCCCTGGTCTTCATGGTCATGGCAAAACTGACTTGGGAGACCTCATGATGAGAATCTGCTTCATTAGTGAGTCTTCATTTGCAAAACATGCTACAAAATCAATAGCTTGTGGCCTGGTTTTGAGACATGTAATAAATATCAGTCCAGAGAGAGATGGAGTCTATCCCAGTGAAAACAACTAACAATAAAGAAAGAATCTTTAGAAACTTACTATTTTTAATTGAAACATATTTCTCACAACCTACTGTTCATTCCTTTTCAACCAAAGGGCACTGCCCACAGGAAGGGAACACTTGTGTGACCTCAGCTGACCAACCTGACATACATATATTCATTGAGGCCTCAATTCAGAAAAATATACAAGCATATGCTTAACATTAAACACATGAGTAGATCCCTGTTGAAGTCAAGGGCATTAATTGTTTAAAGTTAGGTAGGTGCTTATGCACCTTGCTGAATCAGGACCCACTTTCTGACAGTGACTAAGCGGTTCTCTGGATAATGAATTAAGTTTGGCTCCCTATGGCTTTATGTCTCAAGTGTCTAATTAGCTGAGAACTCTTTTTGTTTGCATTTTTATAACCTCTTTCCCTCCCACCTCTCTAGTATAGTTTCTCTGGTGCCTCAAAAAGGATGAGTGTTGCTTTTTCCTCAGTGTAGGAACTACCAGTGTCTCTCTCCACTACCTGGCCACATACACAGAGCATATAGAGACTTCATATATTTGCAGGACCTTCCTTCCCATCTCTTGAACTAAGCTGAAAATAGTTATACAAAGCATGTCATACAAGACCTGTTCCTTTGAACAGCTAGATAAAAAAAACCCAAGGACTTTTGTGCAGTGCAGTAGCTGCTGAAATTCCAGTACAATTATCTTGTATGAACTGAGGGCAGACACTCTGCCAAAGTGAAAGTGAGTACCTTACAGAGGGACATATAGAGTACTTCAACATAAAGCAGACTGGTGACAGGGGAAAGCCTTATAGCTACACATAATGTCTGGTGTGACTAATACTGGAAATTCATACTATGTCACTGAACCTATTACTCAGGCAGGGGAGTATATGTATAATTTCATTTCAAATTTTCAGTTTGAAGCACTTCTGAAGCACCTCAAACTGGTTTGACATTTAAATTCTCACAAGGGCTTCAAAGCTCGTAAAATTTTCTATTGCGCTGACATTTTTATCCTCCTCCAAACAATTCTTAACATTGATATAACAAGTAGTTCCATGCTAATCTACTATACTTTCATGGATCTTTTTGATCCTGCAGGTTACTACTCACCAAAAAAACCCAACCAAACAAAAAACCCCTTTGATTTTATTATTTCTGTGACTCTGGGAAAAGTGTAAAGCTCAGGTTACTTATGTCACAGTGTTTACATGCCTAAGAGAAATGGTTTTATTGACCCAATGAGAGAACTAACTCTTCATTCCAGATGAACAGATAGTCTTCCAACTACCAGAATAAACAATCTTCCATTTAATAACTGTTATAGGACAGTAGTAATACTATATGCAATGATATTGCAATATATATAACACAATAACAAAATTAGAAAACTGAAATATATATGGGGCTACAGAGCTGTTCAGTTCATAACACATCAAGTACCGGGCTCTGAGAATATACACAAGTAGGCATTATGAGAAACTTATTCTTAGAAGATGCATCTTAAGTTCATCATGTAAAATCAACTTGCTAGCCATATGTGATTGTGGGAACACAGGCTCCTCAAGCCACAGCCTCCAAATGAAGGCTGGAAGTGACCAGGTCAGAGATGGTATGCACATCATAAGCAGCTACTGTTGTATCTCAGGATCATACCACCTCTGCTGGTCAGTTGTCCCAAAACAACTTCTTACATTCTGTAATGCCCTTCTTCTCTCAAGAAACATATCCCTGCCTTCAGCTGTGGCAGAAAATGGATGTCATGGGTCTTATATCCATTACCTCACAACTCTTTGAACCTACAAAGGGGAGAGAAGAGCTCTGGTTTGCAACCTGTGGTACTGTTTGAAATACCCCTATCAAGAGGAAAAACCAGCTCACACATGGAAAGTGATTGAATCAGTACTAGTTAAATTCTTTAAAACTAAATTTAATTTTATTTTATGTAATTCTATCTAAAAGACATGGGTTGGACAAAAGCATTTTTGTAGATTGTAACACTGCATACCTAGCATGTTTTATTTAGTACTCAGGAACACTACTGCAGAATAGCTAATTCTTGCAATTTTATCAAAAATCTCTTGATATTACAAGGTGGGCTTTTTGCACTGTACTGCTTCCTGAAGTTCTTGAGTTTTCTTTTTTATATAAAAAAGTTTTTGTTTTTCATTTTTTTTAATGGTAGGTTTCAAAACAGGAAGAAGCAGCTTGAAAATACATACCTAACTTTCTCCAGTATAAAATGGAAAGCAAAAATAAAATATATTAAATCTAATATTTTAATTCAATTCCCCAGTATTCAGAATCTGAGTTTATGATCTTCAGATGTCTGAGGCTAGTAATACTGAACTGCTTCATATTAATATGCTGACCTTCTATAGTGACTATCCTTTTCTGAAGCCATTCACCAAGCACTCATTCAGCTATATATTGAGGAAGCAAAACAGAGTAAATTACCCAGGCATTGTCCTAGTGATTTCCAAATAGTCTGAGAGCCATTCTGTTTTAATGGAAAGCCTGGTGCAATATAAGCTAAGTTGCAAGCAACCTGATGAGCAGACTCATTTCTTTTATTCCTATTTGTCAGCACCATATGTCAACTTGGACATAAGTTAAAGACATCCAATATCCAGACCGCATGGATAAAAATGTAGTTATCTCTGTTACAATATTCACATCACAAGGCAAGCTAAACAGATACATTCAAAACCCAGCAAGCTGATATATACAGGGTCAGCAGTCTGAAAAATCCACCTGTCCTACAAGTGATTTCCTTCTCTGCAGGACGACTGTCAGTCAGTAACACAGGTTTGCAAACCCTTTCCAGCAGAAGGAATGTAAGACTTCAGGGTGCAATTCTGGCAAGATTAATCATGGAGAATCCAGCAAGACTGTATATAAAGAGACATATTTTCCTCTACTATAAAAGGTAAAAATGAAACAAAACAAATTCTTCCTCTTCCATTTGCTAAAAAGATTACTAAAAAAATTATTTACTGAAACTACTGTTCTAGCGGTGGTGATGTTTCAGAATTTGACTAAAGAACAATCACAATTACACATTCTATTTCATTAGAGGATCTCAAAGCACTTCATAAACATTAATTAACAACATTCAAGTATTAATTGGGATGATTAGAACATTTTGTAAAAGCCATGGGGGAGGAGAGAAATCAAGCTGAAGCACAAAGGACTCATGCAGCAAGCTAATATATTAGAGCCAGTAGAATAATACGTTTCCTGGCTTCAGGTTAAGTATTCAAAATTCTAGAACATGTTGCAAAATGACAACCAAATCATAGAAGATATTTCAGCACAGGAAAGAAAAGTAAATTTCTTAATTAAAATATAAGAGTTGATCTTGATTAGATTCAAAATGTTCCTTGATAAGTAAAAGGGGGTTGTCTGTCTACATTCAATGCTGTGCTCTTACTGCCTAGAAGGCAACAGTAAGTGCTAATGACATTTACCCCTCCTAATAAGAGTCACTCGCACTTCACTGTTGTTCCTTGTTATTGCTCAGGACAGGCACTAGCACCTCACTGAAAGATCAGTGCTGCAAGGAAAAAAAGTCCCCTTGAGATTCCTTGGACTTCAAGAAAAGCAGTAAATCAACTGATGCTGGACAGATGACAAGTTCGATTCTCTGTGGCCCTTCCTGATTCCTAAGTGTCTGTGGGCCTAAATTTCCTAAGTGCCTGAAGCCAGTGCTGACACACAGACAATCAAAACCACCCCTAAACTCAGAGCAAGAGGTGTCTAAACTGGGAAAAGTCTTAAATCCATTAAAGTGTCATGGTCTGGACTCCGTACTCTCTAATTGAGTTAATCTCCATTGACGTGTAGATGAACGGTTAATATCACAACCTTATCACCTCCAGGACCATGATTTGAATTCAGCCTGAGGTCCTCTGTGAAGAGCATAGTCTATAAAAATCAGAAGTTCTAATCTCTGAGCTGTATTTTGTAAGAAGAATTATGTTAATTCCTTGGATTCTTGGCACAAGTCGCCCCCCTCCACATGCACAAACACACTTCCCTTTGATCAATAGCTTTATGCCCTTTTGTTTTCTTTATTTTATAACAGGTCACAGCATTTATTACAAGAAAATTGAGATGGACAGTAACCCCAAGATCCTGTCCTCAACTCAATGGTCATATTTCTTTGACATAGTGCAGGATATGTTCCGGTAGAGGCTTCAACATGGCATTGTCAGCAAGAAAAGTGGTTTTCCAGGCTAGGATGAAAGCTCATCTCTCCCCTCCCCTTTCAATCTCAAAAATAAGAGACTTTTGACACAGACACACACACTCACAATCTATTAGAAATATAAATAAAATTTATAGATTATTTAAGTATGTGCATATATACGCACACATACACATATTTCATGGAAAAACCTATGCAATCATAAATGGTTAATAGAAATTCAAACACATTCTGAAGCAAGAAAGCTGGAAATAGTTTCCTCCTTGGCTTACCTGCCAAGACCCAAGTTCAGGGCTCTGTTTCTCCTGCAGTGCTTGATGGCATCACTCACACCTAAAACAGCCTAGAGAGTGAACTACTCCTCCCACCTCCTTCATCCCTCACTCTGCTATAGGTGTTTGTGATTTCATCAACTATCACAAGAGAAACACAGGACCATGAACTCAAGCTTTGGCAGGTGAAGAGATTTTCAGCTCCATTTTAAAAAGCAAGCACACAATGCCTGACAGACCTTCAGTAACAGTGATTTCCATGCTCTGCATCCCAGTAGCTGTGCCCAGCTGTGTGAAACTACATCAGCCACTGAGATCATGGCTTGTCACCCCCAGTACTGTAAACAGTACACATTCCAGGTAGGAGAAACACAGCTACACAAAAGTCTCTCTCTCTCTCTTTTTTTTTTTTTTCCTTTTGGTCTTCGACAGCCAAAAATATTTGCCATTAAAAAGGCCATCTTTGCATTTCTGAGCCATGTGAAACACTGTGGTTATAAAGGCTGACTATTTCATAGTAGTCATTAAGAACTATCATCATGTATACTGCTCTTGATCACCAGGGGTTATACAGCCCTCTGCTTCATTACCCTTGCAAGATGCAAGACACAGAGCAGCAATAGCATAGCTCTCCAGCTGCACATATTCTGGAAATCCAAATGATCTTTGCATGTTACTGAGACATCTGTTGTCATGTAACTTGTCCTGGTGGCATTCAGAAGTGCCATCAAACTCTTTGGATTTTATTTTTATTCTTTCCTGGTTCAAGTGCTAACAGTCGTGATAAATAGAGTCATGTAGCACTAGTGTGGTTGGCAGTGTTACTATTAGAAGTATGGCATCAAAAGCAGCAGGGAGATGTTAGGCTAGTGCAGATACAGAGAAAATCTGAAAGCACTTCACACTGTAGAACAAGTGGCACTGCTTTGCTCAAACATAAAACAATGCTTCCCTCTGGCTCAGCAATTGTGCTCTGTTTCCTATCTCTCTTTTCAGACCTTAAAGGTTTATCTGAGCTTTTTCCACCCTCTGTTTAGAGATAGGATAGTCACTCCTAGTTTCGTACAGCTAAGATGAATACAAAAGAGCAAGGGGCATAGCAGAGAATCTCTGTTCCACAGAAGTGCAGGGGAGTCATGCTTAACTGACTCACATGGGAGAAGAGAAACTCTTCCAGATTATCACAGCCACGAATATTAGCATGCAGTGATGCTACGGGAGGAATGGAAAACTCAGGAGATGGACACATCATCTAACAGATCCTTTTCATCTCTTCATGCTAAAGAGGCAAGATCAGAGGAGGGGCAGTGAAACTGAGGTGAGGCTGAAGAAGGGAAGATAAGCAAGAAAAAAAAAAGGGGGGGGGGGGGAGGAATGGGAGGCCATGACAACAGAATAAGTAATTTAGAGGGGAAAGAGAGGGAGGAGGGAACAGACAGGCACAGAGAACAAGAAATAGGCAGGGCACATACTAAAGAGACCCAGATTTAGATCCCATCTGTACTAGGAGAATAGAAGTCAGGATAAACGTTACCCAGCTTTGAGCCTTGGTTGCTCTGAGGGCCACTGTTGAAAAATAATGTTGGAACAAAAGAACAAATGTAAGTGTTAACAATAATTACAAGGGGGAAAAAAAAGCACAAGATAGAATTGTATCTAGCAAAGCTGAAAAAAGTAAATAATGCTGTAAAAGGGTAACTCTTCATTATCAAGTAATTAAATGTGGGTGACAGTTATGGGAAACACAAGCTTGCATGTGAAAGACTTTGATTGCACTTTGGCTTTGTTACAGTCTTTACCAGATAAACTTCTGAACCTTTAACTGCATCAGTTTTACTGTACGTACAAAGGGCATAATACTCACAGATACATGGAAAGGCTAAGTGACTGCTTCTTAAAATGCAATGGTCACAGCTGAACAAGTGTAAAGTATTAATTAAGGGACTGACAAACAGAACAATGAGGAATGAGAAGCAATATCAAAGAAACACACCATCTTCACATACAAAAGCCATTTTTATTGTATTTAGGGTGCATAATTGTCATCAAACTTTTGCTACGTTGGAAGGCTAAATTTCTCTTTCTCTTAATTTTCTATATTATGAATAATATAGCACACCACCACTTTAAAGCTGTTATTGTTATGAAAGAAAGAGTAAATCAGCTAATGGCACCTGAGGGAAAAAAAACTGGCAGAAAGTTCACATGACTTTTGATTATAGATAACAGACCCTATTGAACTGGAAGTGTATCATCACTACAGTGACCTAACACCACTTGTCTACCTTTGAAAAGCTGATATCCTCAGAGCTGCTGTTTGTTTGTTTTCTTTCTAGCGTTCCTTACATTTAAGCAATGGAGGCTGTTTGACAAGCTGTTTAATTAAACAGCCCTTGCACTTGGGCTCTGTAGCAAAAGTTCAAACATCTTAAAAGGAGGCATATGAGTACAGACAGGAAAGCTAAGACTCTAAAGTCTCTAAAAGAGGTCAGATAGCAACAGAACCCATGCTTTTCTGAAATCCTCCACAGACAAGCCAGTGGTGGGCAGTATTTAATTTTAAGAACATTAAAGCAATTTCCATCTGTGCATATGGTTAATATTTCACATGCTTAGAAGGGACGAGGTGCTAAGGGATTACTCAAAGAACAGAAAAGAAATTAAGAACAGTATTATTAAAGGTGCTCAAATTTCTTTCTTTGGTCTCTCCCCAAATCTCTTGACCTAATCTGGATGTAACAATGGTGTGCATGAACAATCTAGTTGTGGTAAACTAGGACAGCAAATAAAACCAACCCATTTCACCAAGAGCAATTATGTTTTACAAAAATTTGAGAAATTATCAGTCAAATGTAACACCAATATATGTGAGCATGCAATCTGACTATGCATATAAACAATTTTTCTTTAAAAATCTCAGAACTGAATTCTTTAACCTGCACGATGTATTTCACAATTTGAATGTTTGTTTTAGTTAATGGGATGTTGTCTTTTGAAAAAATGGTTAAGTTTCACCCCCCCGCAATGTATACTTCTGGGAGTTTACTCTTAGATGACTTTAGTGGCTGAAACAGTTGTTCTTGCTCAGCCGTTGTTTTAGCCCTACAGAACCAACACAGCAATGGGACAATAAACCACAGTCCATCCTGGTCATCATCTGAAGAGTTAACTAAATTCATAAAGTAGGGATTGTGCTGATGATCTGTGGGCAAAGAAACACACAAGCCCAAATCAGCAGTGGCAGAGGATGTAAGTAATTTCAGAGGTTTTTTCTTACTTTTAAAATAAGCGGTCTTGACAATGAAACCAGAGAGGCAGGAAAAGCATCATACTCTCATTTCCAGTCTTCCCAAAGCAGAAAATTATATCTAATAATTTTGAATTTCATCAGTTTTCAGCATTGACATTGCCATAGAAAAGACCTTCATTTAGGATTAGTGATTCCCCACACATTGTTCAGTGCATGAACTTTTGTGAGTGAGTCAACTTTTGGGCCAATAAAATACCCATATTTTTCCAGCTGGCTTTAGTTTTGATTTTGTTTTCTGAGATTTTTTTTTTTAATTTTCTCATAGCTGTGAGTGGCACCAGAGAGTCTGGTAGCCAAGATGTTGCCTATGAGCTACTAACTATAATCTACTTTTTTCGAGGGAATGATGGTAAGAATGGTAATCCTAGGTCTAGCCCCTTTTCCTGATTCTGCCAATGTTCTGTTCTGTGCCTCTGTTTCCCTCTTCGTACTGTAAAGATAATATTTATTTTCCTCTTTTATACTAAGGGAATACAACTATTTGATCACAAAACAATTTAAAAAGAGTTGAGCTGTTACTCAAAACACTGAATCATTATTTGCAAAGAGTCAGTTTATGGCCTCTAAATTGTGGTCATATGTCCTGTCATCTGCAGCTGGACCAGCATAAAAACTGAATGCCCCAGCAGTTCACTGCTAGTGACATAATTGCTCTCTAGCCCTTTCCTCTCAGAATAATCAGAGTTAACTTGCACATGTTTAACAGGAGGATTTTTCTAACCTGGCTTGTTTAGAGAGAACCTGGCTAGGGAGCAGTTACACATGTAGTTACACTAGCAAATGGGTGGGGTAAAGTATTCTCCAGTGGTGGAGCAGAGGAGAACAGCTGGCAAAGTTACCTCTTCACTCAGCTCAGCTGGAACCAAACCAGGGCTGCAGACTTACATTTGAGCTCTTCTTTACAGCAAAAGTAACTTCACCCAAATCAACTGAGCCACTAATCACATCTCTCTGAGTAACAGGTGCAGAATCTGACCCAACACAGCTACTGTTGTTGACAGAATAATTTCTTGTCATGTAAAGACAGTTGTTGCATTGGCTGTTTCCAAACAGATAACCTACAGACTCACTAATACCTCCATGTCAAATACAATAACTTGGTTACTTGAGATACTTACGAGATAAACAGGCCTAGAAACTGAAGCACTCTTGATGCACATGGAGTAGACACAGTCCATAAAATTTCCCTGATGCAGTCCATAAAATTTCCCTATGCAGTAAGGTTATTTTGAGGATCACTTCTAAAGATGAGAGAACAACTCCTCCTCTAAAACATTAATCCTGTGAGCAACCTGATGAGACTGCTGACCAAACTGTCGCTCACTGACATTTCAGAGATAGGTATCTATTCACCAGAAGCTAGCTTTATTGCACAGAGGCCAGAGAAAGCTTGCCAGGTCTTAATGCCTTTCAGCCATTACTGGCAATGCTGTGACTGTGCCCAAATGTGAAAGGTGGTGTATCACATTACCTCCGTTGGCTTCACAGTTCCTTTGCTTCCTGTGCTCCATTAATGTATTCCCTGAATGAAGCAATAAATACTGCATTTTTCTCTGCCCACTGCTTTTTAATTTGCCATTTAGAAACATTATTAGTCAAAATGAGGGTATTACAAATAATCCCACCCACCTTGCAGCACTAATACACAACTAGAGACAGGCACTGGTTTTCTCTTGTTTCTCGAGTGGAGCAAAGAGTGAGGTGTTTCTCAAAAGTTACTGAGAAAAAAGTATTTTTTTGTGGGAAAAAGGGTTTAATTATGGATCTTGAACACAAAAGAAAATATCTGGCAATACTTAAATAATTGATTTTGAGTGGATACATATACCTTAACATATCTTTTTCTTTTTTTTCCTCAAAACCTCTTCCATTTAAGGAAAATGTTAAAGTAGTTTAACACTTCCCTTATGATTCAGGGGAAGTTCAGCACAGGTTGATGTCTCAGACCTTCCCAAGGCTTGAACTCCAATTTTGTACCAGCTTTACAAATCTTCTGTACTGCAGTTAATTGGTGAACACTGGAACTTGAACCAGGCTTAAGTATTCTGGAATCTGTCACAACCATTCCCTTTCCCTATTCTGGTACTTCTCTTAGTCCTTGCAGAAGAGATTTAAGAGTACAGAGTCTGTATGTTTCAAATAAGTTCTGTGTTTCTGAGCAAGTGTTCCCAAAGCTGCTAACCTTCCCTCTTCCCCCTCCCTCTGACTCCAAACAGTGTAATTTCATCAAGGTACAAGTTTAAAATATTATTTTTATTAGATTAGAGACAAACAAGCTATTTTACTGGTTTACACTTCTCTAACTATAGCATTATAGCAAATGTAAACCTTTTCCTAGGGATATATATTTGTGTATTTGATGTACAATGAGTATGTATGACTGTATAGTAAACTTACCAGCATTGACTGGACTAGGTTAAAACTTAGACGGGTTTGCACAGACAAGTTAAAAACAACTACAGACTGAGAGTCAGATGTTCCTGAATTCACTGCGTAACAGCCTACCAACAATCCCATAGCTCTGCGATATTCTGGAGGATTTCTTTTGGTACTTGATACTTTTGGTTCTTCTATAGGAGGCTCATGCCATTTCATCAGAAGCTTTTTGTGTGGAAAAGCTGAGTTTGAAAGCCTCAAACAATTCTGTGAAGAGTTCCAATTCTACCACGATGAGCTTCATGGAACAACACCTTTTGCTCAAAGGAGACATTACCTGTAGTTCTCATCTGTATGTACTTTTACTGTGCTAGTGTTACTACACATTTCAAGTTTCCCTGCATGCCCCTTTTCTCCTTTATATCGCATAATTGCAATAGACTTACTTTTTAAATAAGACTTTTTTATTATCATAGTTTTGATTAATTTTCCCAAGATTTATCTTAATATACATTTTACTAAGCAGTTCTGCCATATACTGAGCTTCCTAGCTTTAATACAAACAAAATGCATTTTTTGCCAGAGAGGTTGTGGAGTATCCATTCTTGGAGCTATTCAGAAGCCATCTCGACATGGTCTTGGGCAACCAGCTCTAGATGGCCCTGCTTGAGCACAGGTGTGGGGCAAGATGACCTCCCTTCCAACCGTGACCGGTCTGTGATTCTTTGAAATTAAAGAACTAAACTAACAGGCAGGCTTGACTACACCTACCATAGGTCTTCGTTCACCCACTAATACAATCCACAGCTGAATGCTAATCAAGTCAATATGTGGCAAGACTGTAACAGTTGCCCTTAACTTTCATTGATAACTGTTCTCTTTTAACTGACATAATATTTAATATAGAGTTGTTGAATGTAGTAATGGTAAAATTCATGCCTTGAGGGCTAAGTGTGACTGAGTTTTAGCCAGATAAAGTGAACTCTGACCTAATGGTGTATTACGGGCCTTTACACCAGTCAGATGCATAGGTCACAATCTCACTCTGTATAAACCTCTATGTAATTATATTACAAGCCATTCTTCCATATATTAAGATCATTTCAGATAATTAAAACAAAATCAATACGAGCCTGATTCTGACCTTTAAGGCAAGAAAACTACTGATTTCAGTCAGTCTTCTTGTCTGTAAGAGACACTGAATTACATACTACACTTGTAATATATTACGCCTATTAATCGCATTTAGTAAACAGCAATTTTCTAATGTTATATCTTAGAAAGGATGCATTTTTTTATGTGTATTCCTTTGCAAATCATATTTCTTCAGCTCTCTTGATCAGTAGCATTCAGAATCCAGGAATCTAAAATATTATGCAATATGCACATAATGCCATTACAGTACATATCTCTGTAGGTATCTATGATATGTCTATCTAAATTATATATCATACCTAATATGTATAGATACATATCCATACATATATCTCACACAAACATCTATAGATATCTACTCTGTAAATATCATGTATATATACTTACACATAAGTTTTAGACTTGTAATGGAAAAAATTGATTCTATTGTATTTGACATGTGTAACATTCAGCTTTTACAAAATAGGTGCCTGAGAGAATCCTAAAACAATTGAAGAGTTCCATTCTATATATATCCTAATAGGAATAACAGGATCTCATTATTAAAGTAATAGCTTTTTTATTACTCTTTCTCTAGGACTATTCCACAATTCAGAACACTTTTCTGCAAAAATCTGTGTATAGAGCATTTAAGAAAATATTTAAGAACATAGAATATGAAGGTTTCCATAGAATTATGTAAGGCTAATTTACTTCTCTCACACAAAAGACAGAAAATTTAAAACAAAATTAAAAATACAGTCAGAATTCTTCAGAGCAGTAATAAAGAGTCCCATATTTTCTGTATAGTGCCAAGCATGCTATCATTGCCTAAGAAAGTAAAGAAATAAATCAGAAACTAGAATTTTCAAAGTTTTTCAGGTATGTCCACTTCAATAACTGGATGACTTCTAGATGATGAAGAGCTCCCACAAAGTTAGTAGCAATTAGAATTCTGAAGCACGTAGCATTAGAGTCTCAATCAGAAATAGTCTTATAAAATAATTCACTTTGGAACCCAAAAGATAATTAAATTCTTCAGATAAGCAACCATACATACTCATGACCATACTCATAAAGCAAGTCTGTCCTTTTTTTTGTTTACTTATTTTATGTTTTGTTTACTTATCTTAACCAATCTGCATGTAACCTTTATTTAAAGCTACCTTTTTAAAATGGCCTCATAAACAGGATTTTCCAGTTTATACATTACACTGTAAGGATACTTCCCAACACAAGCATGCTCCTCCATTTTATCTACCCCTTATTAGATATCTTGCTAAAGAAGGAAAGAGAAGATGAAGGAGCTGCTGACTTGGATCTTAGTTCCTTAAATCAAACAGTAGCCCTTGAAAATTTGCCAGGTGCCTTTGATGACCAAATCAGGCTTGCAGCTAGCTAACCTCAGTATTTGCAGTATTTAAGGTATTTCCTACAATAAGCATAAGCAAGTACAAATAAATACTATGGTACGAAGGATTCTGCGTTTTTTTAGCTTAGGAAAAATTGAATATTTTATTTTATCAACACCATCATTAGTCTTCAACATGTCACACTAAATTTACTTCACATCCTTCTACCTCTTTGGGTGCACAGTCACTATGTCTGCACAAAAAAAATAAAAATAATCATTTAACTGGGTTTGGAAACATGCTTTGCTTTATTTCCTACCTGAAGGATGTAGCCTCGAACGTAGTCTCGAAGTGTCCAGCCTAAGCCATGTAGAATATGCAACACCTCCTCTTGCTTCAGTACACTGAAGAGTCGGTCAAGTAGTATCTTCAGTCTCACAGGCACAGCCTGAGTACCGTAGAGCATCAGGCTGCTGATGTCAAACACAACGTTGGACTGCACAATCTCCACTTGGGTTGGGTGGTAGAGGTGCTGAGTACTAAGCTTATCCAAGGCTGAAAGAAAAGGGGTTAAGTGTAAGAGAAGAGCTAAAAGAAGACAAGAAAGTAATCCCAAAGAATTATCTAAACACATTGAATTTGGTGGTTTGAGCTAGGAGGGCAACTAAGTACCATGAAGCTGCTCACTCCCCCCTTCCCCCCCAGCACTGGGAAGAACGATATAGAAAAGGCCCAGGAAACTGAGATAAAGACAGGGAGGGATGATCATTAAGGCATTAAGGCACATTAAGGCACAGGCAAAAACCAGACTTGTTAGGGGAAGAATAAAAGAACATAAATTTAATACAGACACTAGCAACAACACAATTTAACAGACAGAATATGAGAAGCATTACCACATCTTGAAAACACCTTCCCCCACCCCTCCCTTCTTCCTGAGCTCAGCTTTGCTCCCGATATCTCTACCTCCTCCTCCCTCCCAGAGGCGCAGGGGGCAGGGAATGGGGGGTGCAGTCAGTCCTGCCTCTTCTTCCACCTCAGGCAGGTGGGGGGAACTTCTAGCATTCCTCCCCTGTTCCAGCATGGTCCCACTCTCACAGGAGACAGTTCTCCACAAACCAGCTCCAACATGAGTCACTCCCACAGGCGTGTGGGTAACCCCCGTGTGTTGAAATCCTCCCAGCCCTGAACTACAACAGCGGGGGCTTCTTCCCATGGGGTCCTGGTCCTCTTTGGGTGCAGCCATGTGGGTCAGCGTGGGGCCCCCCACATACTGCAAATCAGCATCTGCTCCACTGGTGACCCCCACAGGTCATGCGGGGGGCAGCCCTGCCCTCTCACCATGGGATACAGGGGAATCTCTGCTCTGGCACCCCCCCACATTCTCCTCCTTTCTTCCACTGACTTCGGTGTTCACACAGATGTTCTCCTTACAACTTCTCCTCACAACTCCCACAACTCCTCCCAGGTTCCCCTTCTTAAATACGTTATCACAGAGGCGCAGCCACTGTCGCTAACTGGCTCGGCCTTGGCCAGAGGTGGGTCTAACTTGGAGCCGGGGGAGCTTCAGGAAGCTTCTCATAGGGGCCACTGCTGTAGCCCCCTCCCCTGCTACCAAAAAGAACCTGACACTCACTCAAACCAGGATACAGATGCACTTATTTCCAGAGAAATATCACATGGATGATTCCTAGAATCATAGAATCACAAAATGGTTTGGGTTGGAAGGGACCTCTGAATATCATCTATTCCAACTCCCCTGCAATTATCAGGGACATCTTCAACTAGATCAGGTTGCTCAAACCCCCTTCCAACCTGACCTTGAATGTTTCCAGAGCTGGAGCATCTACAACCTCTCTGGGCAACCTGCTCCAGTGTTTTACCACCTTCATTGTAAAAAATGTCTTCCTTCTATGTAGTCTGAATCTACCCTCTTTCAGTTTAAAAGCATTACCCCTTGTGTTATCGCTGCAGGCCCTGCTAAAAAGTCTGTCCTTGTCTTTCTTATAACCCTCCTTTAAAGTATTGAAAGGCAGCAATAACATGTCCCCAGAGCCTTCTCTTCTTCAGGCTGAACCACCCCAGCTCAGTCTTTCTTCATAGGGAGAGGTGTTCCAGCCCTTGGATCATTTTTGTGGCCCTCCTTTGGACCCACTCCAACGGGTCCATGTTAAAAATTAGTACCCCGATTTACCATAAATTCTATCATGAATTCACTGCTACTTGAGCTGGCTAGTTTGTTTTACCCTTCTGTGTGGATTTCATATTATTCACTGTGACGTGAATAATTTAGAGATGAGAGGAGGGGAGGTTTGCAGGATGAAGGTAATTCTTATCCTCTCGTGAAGTTAAATATGATGGAATTGCATATGACATCACACACTTTACTGAGTATCAATGTTTAAATTTAATTTTCTTTTCATTTTATGGACTATGTTGCAGCACCTAAGCTTCTCACTGCTTTTTTTAAACAAAACTTTCTGAGCATGTAAAATAATTTTATAGGGACTTCTTCTCCTGTACTTTGGTTTCTTCTTGGTTTATGGTCACTGGAGAGTTCATGTACTCTTGATAAATTGCTTTCTTACATCCAGAGCGCAAAGGCCCTTATCATTTACTCACTGGCTTCATTCAACACATTTACTCCAAGGAATACTTTGTCAAAGAGTTCTGGTTTCCTCATACTTCATTTCTTGCAACTGATTTGTCTGATCTTTCCTATTCTAGTGGTTAAGTCAACTTTGAATAAATAGCTTTAAATATTAATTTAACATTCAAAAAAGATAAGGAATTGGCAAGCCTAGGGACTGCAGTCCTGCGTCTCTCTGCAGGACATTTATACTGCAAAATGTGAAGAGTGGAATTTTTCTTCCAAAAGCTCTTCTTCCAAAGTACTTCAGCTATATAGGCTTCATGATATGGGACTGATTTATTTACAAAGTCTAATGAATGGGATTTGATTGAAGCTTAAACAGGTCAAATACTTTCTTACATTTTTTTTCCCCCTTTTATGTATGATATTTTTGTAACATGGTTATTTTGCTAATGCTGTAACAGATGTGTCATCAAAGTAATCAGCTAGAAAAGCCTAGAAAATTGATTTTGTTACTGTGTAGGCTGTGCTGTATGTGTGCTGTTATGTATATATGTGTACCTGGGGGGCAGAGAAACCATTTGGAAAGTGTAAAATAAAGTAAAATGTTAATAATTTTTTAAAAAAACTATTACTCTCAATAAGAATGTTGTAACTAATATTAGTATTAATAGCCGTAACACATTCTACCAAACTATGAAAATAATCTGGATCTGGATCACCTTGAGCTTTCCACCTTCAGTCTTACATAATGAGTATAGGGTCCAAAGAGGTTAACTGGCTTCTCCAAGTTTACACAAATTCAGACCAGAGTCAAGACCTGAATGAATATTTTATGAATATTCAATACTTTTTAATCACTGCACCATACTGTATTTCTAATATATCTTTTTATTTATTTTTGTTTCTCTTTACTTAACAGTAAACCCTATGCCTGCAGTGAGGGAAAGCAAGTTCTTCCAGCTAAAGAGACTTGGCTTGCTGAAGATTTTAAGGTCATGATTCTACTTTGGCCCAAGTGAGAATAACTGTAAGTTGTCTTTATCTAAAGACTATTGGGTGGATTATAAAACTAATAGCTAGAATGAGATTACAAAACTCTGTGGACATTTATTCGCTTCATATAATGCGACCACTCTGAGGATAATAACTTTGGAAAGGCCGAGATGGAATATAAGTGAAATAAGAAATAAAAAAGGTCCATTTAAATTACTAAGCACACTCTTTGATGAGCAGACAGAAATTTTCACAAGATATCCTGTACCATTCCATTTATCTGCAATATTTGTTTTCAAGCAACATTGTCTATAGACATCTGCTTCTCAAAACACACATACACACAAATAAGAGTTAGTCCAGTGTTGGATTAACATTCCAAGTGGCAGTGAAATTATCTCCAATTTTGATTTGTGACCATATTCTGCACATTGTGTAATAAACAAATAAGCAGTGAATTTTATCCTTTTGAAGTACAAGTCAGGATATGCACTGAAATGTGTAATTTACAACACAACAAAGCATATATTTTTGCATGGGTGTGTAAGAACATTTGCAAATGAAAGACAGACCTCATGTTACAGACCAAAAAAAAAAAAAAAGGAAAAAGTTGTACATGAAGAGAAAGGAAATGCACTTGCACCCATATGAGAAATAATAGTATGGTAAGCATCTGAAATTCTTTTGGATCATTGACTATTGAAACCCCTTGCACTTGGCAGGAGAATGAAACCTTTTACTATAATCTGTAGTTTAGAAAAATTATCTTGTTTCTTTAAAAGACATTGCTAAGGAAATAGTTGACAATGTATGATTTCGTAAGTGCTCAGGAGACTTCAAGATGAAACATGCTATATAAAAGAATGAGCTTTATCGTACCTGAAAAATGACATAAACAGATGTGTCCCTATTAAGGAGATATCAGTGACTAAACATCATAAACCACACATTAAAAGTCCCTTCCTGGTGCAACATGAAGTATTACATACTTCTTACACTTTCAGTGGGCTCAAAAGTTCACCCAGAAGAGTCTTAATATGTTTGTGACTTTTTGTTTGTAACCTGTACAATCTTTTCTGAAAACATGACTACAATGGGTTTAGCTAGGTGCTTAACTAAGATGGGTACCTTTTACAGGCCAATTCAATTCTTAGCTCAGTGTGAGTGGAAAGGTATTCACTGATAGAGTAAGAAGAGATCTAATGCATCTTAAAATCACACACTTGCTGAGTAATCAAAATTTTTGTGGAACAGTCTAAAAAGACCCTTGTGTTTTACTATAACATACAGCTGGGTAGTATTTACATGGTGAATTCTAAATTTCAAGTACTTGTTTCAGAAATTTTAACTATTAAAAAAGGAGGGCAGAAAAGGATGATGAAGAAGTAGAAGACATTAGAAAAGATTGCCTTCAACATCCGAAAATGACTACTTGGATAACTAATACAGGAATTAGAAACCCTTCAGCACCTAAACTCTGAAACTTATGCAACTTTGAAGTATCAAGTATGCATCATAATAATTTAGATAATTTAGAATATTTTAGTTGGAAGGGACCTACAACGATCATCTGACCCACTTCAGGGCTGACCAACAGTTAAAGCATATTATTAAGGGCATTGTCCAAAAGCTTCTTAAACACCGACAGGCTTGCTGCATTAACCAGCTCTCTAGGAAGCCTGTTGCAGTGTTTGACCAGCCTCCCAGTAAACACATGCTTCCTAATGTCAAGGCTGAACCTCCCCATGTTGGTTTATCCACTCTTTAACTTCTTGAATAGTAAACAAAATCCCCCATATTTTAGAGAGACTTTGCTCCGTATAATCTGAATCCTAAAGAGAACTTTGAACTTGATACAATGTCTTCACATTACAGCCTGCAGTATTCTTATTATGCAAAATTCCAGAAAAAAATTGGACTTATTTGTAATAGATCAATGAACAAACTTTTAGGTTTCATTTGTGTTGTGTTTTTTGGGTTTTTTTAAATGCAGTAAAATAGGGAGGGGAAATCCAGTTCACCATTTATATTTTACTGGAGTTTTGGGACCCTGTGTAATTCTGAGGAGATTAAGTACAAAAGATACATTAAAATGAGGCTCAAATACTTGTTCAGTTTATCAAAAAACAGAAAATATAATTTTATTCATCTATAATTCATCTATACTGTGACCAGTTTATAGGCTCAGCTATGCAAATTTACTCATTGATTTTAGACACCTTCCTTCCCAACGTGCATGTACAAGGTCAACCAAATTAAGTCATACTTCTGAGTGGATTCCATTTTTGTTAAGCAAAAGAAATACAAGTATGCAGTGATGAATTTTGTACTTTAGAGGTCTCATATTGTTTTTTGAATAGCTACAATAAAAACATGACATTTGCCTTTACTGAATATAAAATAATTTTAAATATCCTAGTTTTAATGCAGTTGGAGTTGTAAATACACATACCTCTTGCTAATTTCCTGATCCTAGAAAAATATTTAGGTATCCTAGAAAGGTATGAGAAGGTCTAGTGAAACCCTTTCTCTCAGCTGATTTGCCTGGCTCTGCATCTCAGACCACAGAGAAGAGTCAGTAGGTCGCAATGTACAGGTCATTATGGATCTCATCCCATTTCAGTTTTAAATTTGGGCTCTGCAACAGTCCCACTCTAGATTTTCTTGCATGCTCTCTAGCCAGTTCTCTAATTTACCAAAGAGAGATAAAGTTGGAGTGCATACACACATACGCATGACAATACAGAATTTTATAAACATCATCATCTTTCCAGATTACTAGATTTGTTCAAGGGTCAACAGGAAAATGAAAAAGAAATTTTATGTAGTCTGTGTTCAGACAATAACAGGGAGCTTTCCAGACATTATTTTAATCTAAGTAACTGGGCCACTGCAGCAAGAGAAACTGAAATTGGCAGACAGACTAAATATACAATACCAACATAAAATATTCCATGATACTGTTGCAAAAACAGCATGTTGAATACAGTAAAACAGATACAGTATTATTAATGGCAATGTGGAGCACTGTAGTTTGCTCGATTTTAGTGGTGAACATGAACAGCTTCACATTTTCAGAGTTGAAGATTTTCTTCTTTTCCATCAACCACAGAAAAAGAAGTAACAATTCTTTCAAGAACAGAAGTTAGCTTAGGAATTACTAAAATGCTGTAGGGAAAGGCAAACTATTGCAGTCATAAGAGGTTGTCTAAGCTAGCATCCCTCAGGATGCAGATTTAATACCACCTGCAACACGGTGTAATGTGGTGCATTTTGTAGGTGGAAAAAATTGCTCCTCAAAAATATCATGCTTAGAAAGTGACTAAGGACAAGAAAGCTTTCCAGTGTCTATTGAATGGCTCAAATATTTTCATGAAGTATGAAATTATCCCATTCACACCTGGCACAAGTGCAGAGAGCATGGGACATTAACATTTATATGGGTAGGTGAACATCCTGAATCAGTCTGGGTGTAAATTCCAGCTACAACATGGCATCCTTTGGCGATCTCCATTTCACTTCTGTCTTCATCCCTTTCACAGTTTAATCCAGATAGAAGAGAAATGTTCACTAAGACACTGGATTTCATAAGATCACGGAAGGAGAGTAAGTAAAGCATATTCTGATTCACAGGCCAAACCAACTTTTCCTTCTGCCATTTACTGTATTTAAAAGCTAATAATAGAAACCATTTGCCAAATGCATTTAGTCTCTGACAGAGGGACACATATGTGATCTTCTAATTTACAGCTTGCATGTACAGATGTTCACACTTAGTAAAAGGATTCTTAATAGCATTTTAAAATTAAACATGTGTTGATAATAGGTGTTTCAAACCCAAACAACACAGCAACTAAACTGATGTCTTCATGCCTCACCATGCCTCATGCTCTAAACAACATTTTTATAACAGATCAAAAAAAACCCCCAGCACTTCAGTTGCATGAACACAAAATAAATGTTATTAAAAAAAGTCTGAATGAAAACTTTCATTAATTTTTCTGTCTATGATCTGATTCCAAGTTGAAACATTTAGATTGCTACTAGGTTTATGTAGCCGAAAGCAGAACCACAGTTTGTTCACAGACGTTGCTTGCTGTCTGCAATTTTTTTTATCCCTTTGCAAAACTTTGAACCCCATCCAGCTTTGACACACTGCCTCTTCAGTTAATAACTATCAAGTTTCCCCTTGTCTCCTGTCTACTTTTCTTTGAGGCAATTGCGCACTCAGCACCCCGAGATAATAACACACATCTATAAGATAAAAGCAATGGCATTAATGTAATTGTCTGCCTTTCTCTCTTTAGCCTAATCTTTTTTTTCCTTCAGTTTTGACTGCCTCTGTGACACCTGTTTTTGTCTCCTCTGATCCTACAACAGGTTTTCCGCTGACAAGGTTTTTGCCTGACAGAGATTCTGCCAGACAAGAACATAATAAAATATGAAGAACTGCTTGTCAGAGTTTCTGCCAATGCTCACATGAAATAGGGGAAAAAAAAATCCCAACTTTTTTTTTAAAGGGGCCCTGTGCTGGTTGCTTTTGGCCTGTCAGGAAAAGAGCCTCCCTGGCCAATTCCTGCAAGCCAAACAGGTGTTTTCTTTTATGTTTTTTTTCTATACAAAAAACTTTTTCTTCGATAGTGGAAAACATGATTACAGAGAAAAAAAAAGGAAAAGAACAAAAAACCCCCCCAAAATGCTTTCTCCTAAAAATGAAGGTTAGACCTAACTTTGCGTAGTGGTACCTCAGTAGCATGTTTTTAATTCAGAATTGACCCCTTAAATAAAGAAAGTGGTAGGCTTTTTCTCCCTCCTCCTTGTCGATAGCTAATTTGTTCAAAGGAACAAGCTATAAAGGACCTTCATTCCAGGTTCTCAGGAAAACATCTGGGCTACCAGACACTTTCTGCATGGGAATACTGCATGAATGAAGACACCTGACTATGGGGACCACAGTAGGGAGATGAGACAGAACCTCTTCTGTCTGTGGGATTTGGACCTTACAGTCCTCTCCATCAGTGTGTGCGTTTGTGCCTATGTGAAGGGGGACTTCAGAACTCACAATTACCCTGATGGAGAAACACATGTAGATTAATCATGTGAGGTCCCACCACACAGCTGCTTTTGTGTGTTTTGCTATCATCTGTCCCCTCTGCTTAGAGACAGCAACTATTGATCAGTCCATGGTGTCACAGCCCTGAGTGCACCAACTGTCCTTCACTGCACTGACCAGCCTCTCCGATCTCCAGCCTGAAGACCCCTACTAAAGCTCAGGCCTGGACCTTCATTCCCTATCTCAGGTACATTGTAGGTGCTGGTCTGTTGTCCTGTCTTCTAGATGACCCTGAGACCCAAATTACAGCCTGGTCTTCAGCCGTGTCTCTGGCCCCACCTTCTTTTGTTACTGACTGGATCCCGTGGATGGACCCTTGACCTGATTTATTCCCTTTCCATGCCTGAAGTTGTCAGCAGACCAGTTACCAGCACCTGGTTCTGTCTACCCTGATCAGACTTCAAGGAATTGTGCCCACGGTGCAGGCACAGCCAGTGCTGCAGTTGCCCTTGATGCCTGGCTTAGACCTCTTTGCTGGGCATCTCCACTTTTTTTGCTGCTCCTTGACACATGGATTGACAGTGTCACTGTTGAAACCTACAATTTGTAATGGAAGCCACTAAATTATCTCTATTACCTTGACTAGTTATTAATCTTCAGTCTTTTGTATCTCTTGTCTCCAAAGCCAAATGCCTCCTTCCAATCAGCCATTAACACCTTCTTAAAAATATTCTCTCCCTTAATAATGATGAGATAGGAGTTAATATGTATCTTAAATGGTCCTAATGCCATCTGGTTGACATACTGTGACTACAGTGAGACAGAAGCACATTTCAAGTCCTGGATTGTGGTCTGGATTTGGAGGATTTCCATCTTAATCTAAATGCACCTCAAATTCCATTAACTGTGATTCACAGATTCACAGAAAGTCTATGTTGGAAGGGATTTCTGCAGATTGTCTAGGGCAGCCTTCTATTGAAAGCAGGACCTCAGATTATGTTATCTCTGGCCCTGTGAAGCTGAGTCTCTGATATTTACAGTGGGGAAAATTCCACCACTTCTCCAGGCAACCTATGGCATATTCTATGCAGCCTTGAAAACTGTAATGAAAATGCAGCAGGCCCTGCCCACCTGTTAACATCATTCTGTTTGGATGGAGTGCTGTGTTGTAGAGGCATTTCACAAAGGCAAGCTAAGACCATGGTGGTATTTCAGTCTAGGAGGTAACTGATTCAAGCCTATGAAATGCCCTCCCACATGTGCTAAACCACCTCAGTTTTCCCAGGAAAAGCTGCTGTCCTAATATTCAGACCCTGGAAAGAATGGTTCAGACACCTAGTTCTACCATTCATAAGCATCAGTCTTTCCCACCCCAACCCATGTACTGTGACCATTTCACAAAGCTCCTGTTAAATATACTTCAGAAAAATTGGCTGTAATCAATTAGAATATAATTAGGGGAGTCTTTGAGACTCATGCTATACATTTCTTGTATTATCTTTTCTATTTCTAAAATCCAGATGGAAATGGGATAATAAAGTAACACTATTGTCTGCTAAATTAATCTGGGGCAAGTTTCCTCATAATGCTACAGCTCAAATCAAAATTCTTCCTAGTATGTAAAAAAAATTAAAATATGTTTTTTCCATTGAATTTAACATTTGCAAAACAGAAAGCTCAGGTAAAGTTACCCATGGTATTATCATCACTTTGTAACATCTGAAAGCAGTATGAATTTTTTATTCTTGCAGTCAAATCCCATTTTAACCTTATGAAGCTATATGGGATGGAGTGGTAGGGTTTGTTTCATTTAGAGCTCTTTCAATTCGTGTTCTGCTTAACCTAGTGAACTCTAGTTAATTAAGATGTTCCTATAAACAATTAAGCTTCTTGTAGGATCGTTAAGAAGATATAAAAATTTATGTTGTAATAAAATGATAAAGTGGTTAGCACATCACAGCAATTCATGTGCAGCAGCATAGGTGTTAAAAGAGGCAAGTAAGCAGGTAATGTCACCTAAACATCTTGGAGAACTGTGGATGCGTGTTGCAGAAGTCCACTGCTGGTGCCCCATAAATCCATTGGTGATTTGCACTCTCAGGTACCACAGAATTTATTCTGCTCATCTGACAATCAAGCAGTGAGCACCACTCTTTTGCTCCTATCTGTAACTATGCCATGTAGTGAACTTCCTATCACCACCCTTAAGGGGGCAAGATCAAGGGTTTCACTGACTACCTGTCCAAAAATCAGCCTCTACTATGTCTGGAAAGAGGAATTCCAAGTGGGAATTAAAAAATCATTTGGTTTATTGCCTTTGCTCCATCTTGCACATAGCAAGTCTATTTTTTCCTTACTGCATTCTCTCCTTAAGAAGAGAGGGTAAGACATCAAGTCCAAGATACCTCCTAGTGTTTTATCCTATGGTATTGTGTGTACTAAACGGGATGAAGCCTTCTCTGTAAAAGATAAATTCAGTAATGATGGGCACCAAATAACAGTATCTTGGCACTTTTGAAATACCTTTAGTCTAAACCTCTCTGGGCACTTTACAGCTAGGCAAGGGAGATCATAGCTATAAAAGTGGCCTTATATATATCTCAGAGTTGTCAATGGGTATCTGATGGTATTAATACCAGTTCTGTGGGAGTACAAAGTGTGATTAGTAAATCAAAAGTTTTTCAGACAATAAAACATTATTGATGAGATAGGGCTTCACTTTTGAGATGTGAATATAGGACAACCCAGCAGAAAAGGGCACTATGCTTTAGAATGGGTCATGATCTGTTTAGGGATTACTAGGCACTGGAGCAGCTCTTAGTTGACTGCTTAATGTCTGGACAGGGGTAATCTCACTTGATCACATCCAAGAGACACTGGCATATTAAAACTCAGTGCTGTGAGCCAGTAAAATTGGGGAGAGGAAGAAAGACCTAATCTTCCCAATTGTGTTAAAATGTCCTGGATGTGTCAGGGAAAAAGAGAAAAAAGAATTTATTCTGAATGGACCCCCAGGGAAATCCAAGGAGGTGTGAGTGTGAACATATGTAAGTTAGAGCCTGTGGTTTACCCCCATGGAAAACCTTACTTGACACCTGAGGATGTCAAATTTGCACGAGGACTAAACTTTTGACCATATGGTTATGTAAGTATCAGCTGAATACAACGATGGAAAAGGAAGGCTTTCTGTTCGATCTTGGGGCAACTAAGCATTATTTCCTTTCTGTCACTTGTGTCTTATAAACCTTTGAAACAATATTATTTGTCTTGGATGCCCTAGTACTTGGATATTCTCATTTGCTTTTACCTTAGTTTGACTTGCATTCAACGGTGATCTCAGAGTACCCCAAAGCAAACACTACATCCTACCAGTGTGCAGGCTTTAAAACCAGATACTAGGTCAGAGTACCCACAAGATAAAAGAGTGCATCTTCTCCATGCTGCATTGGCCGCTTTGGGAATCACTGCTGAAGGGAGGCAAAAAGACATGGCATTGGCAGAAGGGGGGCCTTAAAATAGTGTTTACCAGTAATGAATGTTAATCAGGTAAAGTTCCTGGAAGCAACTGAGTAATGAAAAATACACCTCAGCCTTCAGGGTCAAAGGGATGTTAACAGATGGATTGAAATTATTTTGTCAGTGAAAGCCAAGAAGACCCAGGCTAGATCTAAAATAGTTTTACTTTTAAAGTCATGAAGAACTAGCCTTTGTTATCAATGAATTGTAGATAATTTCTTGGCTAAAAAATCTCTATGTAACAACAAAAAAAAAAAGGAAATCTATGATGTTCTCAAGTAATTTTAAACCACTTTAAAGAATTAAATAAACTGAATAGAACAAAACAAGTATGTTCAGTACACTAAAATTGTCGTTATTTTTTATATCCTATGGAACAACAGAAAAATAACCCAATTATTTTACAAGTAAACTATAACAATAGGATTACATTCCTCCTTTCCTTTTTTAGTATTTATTCTCTACTATCTCCATTTTGAAGTAAAGAACAACATGGCAATTCTGCCAGCTTTTAGGGACGCTCTTAAGATCTGTGACGTGGTTTGGTGTGGTTTGGTTTTGTTAGAGATGATTGACTTTGCAAATCTGGATTTCTTTCACTTAACAGATTTGGACTGAGGCAAATATAGGACCCCTGCTGATTTTTATTTCAGCGTAGCACTCCTCTTCCTTCCTACCTGATTCCCATGCAGCTCACATTTAAAAACTTCTTCCTGAACCAAGTCCTTTCAGCAACTTCAGGCTAAGGGAGAAATGCGATTTCCAAAATTTCACGGCATTCTTCTTCTATTTATTTATTTACACTTGTTCTCCTTTCTTTTGTTCTCACTTCATGTTTCTTACTACTTGATCATTTCATGAACTACCATATAGAAATTCAGAATTCTCAACCATTCTGAATGAAGAAGTCACAGTCATGTCATGCATCTGACTTTATGACATTCTCCATTTTCTAGTGGAGGTTGTTGTTTTCATTGTTAGTCTCATTTACAGCAAGATAGTACATGCATTATATAAATACTGGCAGCAGAAAACTTCCTTCACAAGGTGAAAGTGTAACCCACACAGCAAGTCTCTGAACATGAGTTTTCACTGGATGGCTGCTTTAGAACTGAAAAAGAGTAACAAATTTGCCCTATGTGCCAAAATCTACTAGTTAATGTTTTCATTAAAACCAAAAGGAACTTAATCTCAAAGTTACTAGAGAAAAGACCTGTCCAAGTCTTGGACTGGAGATGGGGCCATATGTGGCCTCATCATACCTCAGAGAGGTACTAAAGCCTACTTGAACAAATTCACAGGATACTTCATTTCTTAGGGTAGATTGAACAGCATGAAATTCAACTAGTCCAAGAATGCACAGTATACCAAAAACACCTGAAAAACATGCTGCTGCTGTCTGAGTTTTACCAGTTTGAGGGCAAGACAGAGAACTACTATTTCTAATGTTCTCACTCTCTTTGAAACAAGGTGACAATGATTTCAGACAAACTTAATAGTATTACTATACTGTGTTTTTTTAAATCACTGTTAAGTCTGAGATACTGAAACTAAAATAAATAGAATGAATGTCATAAATAATAGCTTTATTCCACTATGACATATGTCACCCTGACACACCTTTTTAGATAAAATGGTTATGAGAGAAGGTAGACTGTATTTCCCTTTGATACTGCATTGGCCCTTTTAAGCTGTTGGACTAGGTATAGTAAGAGTATTTCTGCTAGCAGTACAGTAGTTGTTATTCTGACATCAATGACTAGCATACAAGGAAAAATTCAAAGTCAATGAAATCAACATCTTTTTACTGCAGACTTGCTTAATTTCTTTCCTTATAGGCTAAGATACCTCTGCTAGAAGTGGGTGGCAAATAAAATGGTGTTTTTTCATTATTTCCAATAAAGTTTGAGTAAGTGATTTTGTGCTAATGCCAGTAAAATGTCATGACTATCTTCATAGTATAGTATGTTACTTTTAATACAACAAAAATAGCAGGAAAAGAAACCAATTCCAGCACTCAAGAAAGTCTTAATATTTTGTAGTCATCTTACTCCTACATTATTTAAACGCCACAAAATAGAAATTGCCTGTGTTAAAATAAATTCTTCTTTAAAAAAACGACTATTAAGATTTTAATGAGATTTTATTTTTCACCATATGGACTATACAAAGTATCTTAACCATTAAAAAAAAAGAAGGAAGAACATCTAACTGTTACCTGTTTGCCTGCTTAAGACCTAGGAAATGGCTTATCCAATTTAAACCAGTTATTTTTTGTTTTAGAAAATAAATCACCACCCAAGCTAACAATATGAAAACCAGGCTTCAGCTGAAAACAAATTAAAACAGTCCAGTTATCCAAATCCCTTAAAATATCCAGACATTCACACCAACAATAACCCATTTTCTATTATGCACAGCTGTACCACAGAAAGCTGCTATGCTCTACACAGCTTTTGGCTTTAGCCTTAAAAACACTGATGGTAGGATTACCACTGTAGCACAGGGGTGCAGGGTCAAAACTCGATAAACTGAACTTTTGCCAACAGAAACATTTATCTTGCCACAGAAGAACTTCTCTGATGAATCTGTTCATATATTGACAATCCTACTGTTAGCAACTCCAGACAGGAGAGATTGAACTTGTAGGAAACCTCTCCTTTCAAGACATGCACAGCTCATTTTAAGTAAGCGAGGAAAAATGTAAGAAAGACAATGGAAGCAGGAAAAAAGAAAACAGTCCAGCAGTAGGAAACAGGCCAGCAGTTGCTAAGTGCAGTAATACTGTGGTGGCCGTATGCCCTTTCCTCCTCACACCAAGAATTCCAACATTTTAAATGGCAGTTATTAACATGAATTAACTCTGCACAGATTAGTCAAGTACAGCATGAGAAGACTGCAGTTCTAAGCTGGTTTTGATCTGTTCATTTAATTCTGATTCTAAGTTACCAGAACTGAATAAGCACCGTAATTCCTGTTGGAAACACCTATTCTTTGATAATTACATTCAGTAAAGCACTACATTATGTGTCAGAGACCTGTGTTGAAATTCATTAATAAAAATCAGAAGGAAACCCTTTAATTAAAACATCAGGAAATACTATTTGCATTCAAGGAACAACTTCGGAAAGTACCATGCTAACGGTTTCAAGAAAATCACTTCCGAACTACAACGTGATTCGGTTATTTTGAAATCCAGATGCTACAGTGCAATGCATTGATCAGTCTCCTGAATGCTGCCCTCAAAATCCTGGAAAACAGCTAAGATCAAGAATTAAAGCAGATGTATCATAGTTTCCAGGAAGTAATTTATAAGCCTGTGCTTTGAGTATGTATATGAAACATATATCTGACTTGTCTCACTCTGCCATAAAATGTAAATACTCCAGACAAATGTACACAAAGTGCACTAAAAAAAGTAAATCAGAGCATTCTTCACTCGGTGTAGTAGTAAAACAAACACTTTCTAATAACATATAGCTGTATTAAGTTTTCTATTTGGAATGTTAAGCACTCAGGTACAGGAGCAGGTGGTATATCCCTAATTATCACATTCACCTTTCAACTTTCTGGATTTTTAAACCAGGGACATTTCTATTACACACACTGTGGTAATCTTGGATTACTGTCATATATTCTGATTTTGAATTCAGCCACCTCACAGGGAAGAATTTATCAGGAAAATCTGATCACACTCTTCTAAGATATGCTGGTTAAAAAGAAAATGCGGGATGTCCATATGCCAGAATCTAAGTGCTAGACTCCTAATTTCTATTACTCAAAAGGAGGACACCCTGGAAAATAGCTAGACAAGTCTTCCCTATCTGTGGATCGGCAAAACCTCAGATGATGATTTTACACAAAGCCTGAAGCATGCCTGAACTGTACAAATTTTGCAAGGTTTAGCAATCCTTCCAAGAAATGTGAGTCCAGTTATACTGTGACTAAAGATATCTTTCTGGGAATTAAGAGGAGCGAAAATAAGCTGTGTCCCTAGAGAATCTAGTATATAATAAATCTGCAACCAGCTACCAGATTGGTGGTGTTAGGGTATTTCTAGGCAGGCTGTATATACTATTATGCAGTGACACAGGACTGCATGGTACCTGCATTCCTGCCTTCCTTTCCATGTATGTGAATGTTTTAAAAACTTCTCTGGCAGTCTACGCTGTTGAATTTGTTGAGCATTCACACTTGCCATATGTCAGCATACTCAGGCACAGATACACACAGACATGAAATAAATAAATAGAGATCAAGTGCATCTTTAGAGGGAAGTACTAAGCTTCCACCTGAGGTGTCATCAAAATAAAATTTATAAAATATAATCCACTGAATGTCTGGCAGAAGTGTGGAATGAAGACCATGCTTGCCAATAGCCTAGACCATAAGAAGAAATCTCCAACACTAATTCTTTCTCTTTTTTCCCTCCCCCCCCCCCCCCGCCCCTTTTTTTTTTTTTCATTAAACCATTTTAGGTATCCTCCTTATTTGCCATCTACTTGTGTATACAGGTCTTTCTCATGCATGGTTTAATCAAGACTGTCAAGGAAAACAAACCCACCAAACACACAAAATAGTAAAGGATAAATAAAATGGAAGGTCTCTAAGTGTATTTTGATGCCTGTACGTAGGATCTGTGCATTCTAATCCACCCTTTCTTTCTTTAGCTATTTAAACATGGGAAGAGAGGTTCAACTCACAGATCATATATGCACACTTTTGTTGATCCGTATAGGATACACTAATTTCATTCTGACATCCAAGCTCTGAAAGTTTGACATTGGTATGTTTGAATTTCCACTGGGCTCAGTGACTTATTGGCTGATGCTTCCCTGCAATGCAAACTCTACTGTGCAACCATACTATAAACTTCTTGCCTTTCTGCTAAGCCCTGCTGGAACTACATTATTTCCTGGAGGGTAGAATATTCTTTTGAGCTGTACATGAGCTGTTGAAGTCCAGTGGCACTTGAAACTATTGCCAGAATAACAGACTCACTTTTTCATCCTAGAAATTGCTGTAAAAAAATCCTGTGCATGCATACACATGCACAAACCCAGATTGCATGCACATGCATGTACAGACAAACATATCACTACAGCACTGAGTATTTAAAGATACTGGGAAGGATGCATAGAATAGAGGTGACAAGCCCAAACAGACATTTCTTACCGTGTGCCACCCAGCCATGTTTACACTGATCACAGGTTCTCAGGTTAATCTTCCCTGGTTGAAAACATTCACATGTGCAATTCACCAGTGTACAGCGGATGGCCTGGAAAAAGAAACAGAAAACACATATTAATGTCTTTCTTTCTTCTTGTACAAATTTGTTGTGAAGGCTAGAATGGTATTTGTACAGAAAAAAAAGAGCCTTCCAACATTCAAAGCATTGCTCATTCTTTTAAGTAAAGATTAATTTTCTTTCAAAAACATACATCAGTATCCCTGAGCAATGACAACCAAAATACTTATTCAATAATAACATAGTCTGTTTTCCCATGGAGATGAATACATTCCTAAAGTCTTTAGAAGAATTGCTCTATTTCCTTTAGGGAAAAAAAGTGGTAGGATGAAGATTCTGTAGGTGTTCCACAAATTTCCTGGTTTTCATCAACTGCCTGAAGGAAAATATTACTAGTGATGTCTTAACATAGCAGCATATCAGCTTGATTAAAACCAAAAGTAAAATGAGGAAACAAAAACATACAAGAAGGAAAACTACAGATCTCATTCCCATTCCCCCATGGTATATACAGGTTATTCTCAAGTTTTCTTTTTGAGGTTCACATAAGATATAACTCTGCTACAGAAAGGAGTCATGGACTCGATGTATTTCCAAAAGAAGATAAAATTATCGAGGAACAAGAATAGGACTGGTTCATAAAACATCCTGTAACTTTCCTTTGCACCTATTACTTTCTCCAGTATCTAGGCATAGCCCTTTACCTCTTAGCACTTCCTGTTTGTCAAACATCTATCTCTCTGTTTTGCAAAAGATGAAACTATTTCAAAGCAATGATGCTAAAACTCAAGTCCCATGAAAAGATCTAAAATTTGCTTAAATAATGCACCTTATTAATATCTCATCTCCCTTTTAAAAATTATTTTAATAAATACACAGGCTTACTTTGACAGGGGCTAGTTACATCCACAGAAAAGTGAATACAAATTGAGTGAGACTCTTTTTAATGTGTAACAGACATATGTTTTTAAATAGTGTAGAAGATGACCTGTGCACTTCAAACTGCTACTAATAAATTTATGGCATGCATTTAGATGTAAGTTGCATGGAGATTTCTGAGACAAAGAGGCTTATTCTGATCATTCACAGATTAACAATCTACTGTAACTACCAGAGTTGCCAGGAAAAGATATCTCTATAGATTTAGATGCAATCAATGATTACTTGGGGGCTAAGGTGGGGGAAGGGTGATTGGTACCTATGGCCACGTAGATACTGAAGTATTATGAAGGCTCTTGCCTTTTCCAAACAATTAATGTCTCCCTCACCCCCACCCCCCCTTCCATACCAAAAAAATCACCTTAACTATACTGACTTAAAGAAAATTATATTCAACTTTAGCTTGACTAAGCTAAACTCCTTGGTTGCTGACAATGAAAAAGGTTCAGTTATTTTAAATGTTTTATCTCTACTTATTTATCTGCATCAGATGGCAATTTAAAGTCATACTTCATGGATCCACTTAAAATCTGTATTTCTCTGACAAATATCTGGTACAAAAGTCCCTTCCTCCTATCCTATCTGCTCTTTTACTATCTTTTACTCTCAAAAACCTAGTAAGGAAAAAAAATACCCTGCTCTATTATGCCTGACACTTCAAGGCCTCAGTCCCAATGTCACCTGTCCAATTACTCATTAGCTAGGTTATAAAACACTGCTGTATGTATGCGTGATTAAAAGAATTAGTAATATGAAATATAAGGGTACCAAAGAAGTGCTGACTGTGCAAGAATAATATATGTGTTTGTGGGTTATGAGAAAAAAATTCTCCTGAAAGGTCTTGTTTCATGTTCAATAGTTTATTGACTCAGTAATATATCAGGTCTCCACTGGTCAGTAACGGTGTTCTTTCTCTAATATGTTCATTAATTAATGAACTCAGTAATTAATTGTACTGCAAGAAGAAGGGCTTACAAAATAGTATTCTTATTTTATCATAAAAGTTTTTCTCTCATTCACCACCTTTTCTAAATCCCTGCACCAATGTGACAGACATTTGTTGTATTTGATGTTATTTTTTCTTCATGCGTCATTTACAGTATGTGTAACAGGGTAATATAGTGTATATATACATACTAGATGAAACTGTGTCATTTGGTAGAGTTGTTTTATTAAGGCTCATCAGCATTTCCATTACAACCCTAACTATTTTTGGCCTAGAGGTTAACAGGTTGCCTGTAAAAATTGGATTCAGCTTGAACTTGAAATACAATGTTCCAGCCTAAGAGTGAGTTTTATTACATACATTCAAAAATGATCCATATAGGCATTATAAATTATAAGATGGGGAAAAAAAGTTTAGAGGTTTCACGTTTCTTTTCCTCTTCCCTGAGTTAAAGAGAGTCTTGATGGTGTAAAGTGTTGAAGGAGATTAACTAATTAGTAAGATTTCTATGTTTTATACATAAAAAAATTCATGCAAACATTTCAGAAACATGAAAATGCCAGCTTGTTCTTCAAATAACTAAATCTGAAAGGTCTGCAAAAAGAGCTACACATTTTTCTAGGGTAATATGGATTGGCATGAGAAACTCCAGAGATAACTAGTATGGCCAAAACGTTCAGATTGGCCTTACTTGGCCACTTTTTCTGTAAAGGGTGTGTTGATGCCACGTTGTAATCTGGTTTCAGTAGTTTCCCATCCCATCACTGAGAATCCCATACATACTTCTGAGTGATAAGGATAACACCTCAAGCTGCAAGATGCTCATTTTTGACTAGAAAACCTCATATTCTAGTTCACGTTCTGGCATGATCTTGTGCAAATTACTTTGATGCCTACATTCCCTAAACAATAACCAGACACAATGATAGTAAGTGTTGTTGTCAGGGTAAATACAACATAAATTTTGAGGCATTCTATAGTGATGGAGGCTATTGAAAATCTTCAGTAGAATTTAGTCTTTATTTCAAAGATTCATTTTTCACTTTACTCAGTTAATCCAGAATCATTGTAACTACCTCAGATCACTACAATGTCCATCATTAAACCTGTGTAACTTGGCAGAGAGAAGATTCAAGATGCCAGGAATAGTGGGTGTTCCTACACACACAGATGGAACATTAACATCATTAACACAAAAGAAAGCATTGTCTTTAAAGACCTTCACAATGCAACCAACATATGTACAGAACCTTGCAAGGATATGCATCTGAATTATTAACAGTATCTTTCTACTGGTTTTCAATAGCATTTAAGTTAGGTGTACAAGTTACTGACAGTTTGTGCAACAGGCTCAGGAATGACCCAGAACAGCAGCAGGAGAAGAATAGATTCATCTAAGAATCCAAAGCTTTAATGCAGCCCCTCCATTCCCCAGTGGCAGGATTTTAAGGTACAGAGAGGATAAAAGTACAGTAGCTCATGTGCTTGTAGGTAGCACCGTGGATTGGTGTAACTGTGGTTGGACATCTGTTACTGCTTAATATGATAGAGGTGGGGAGTAGGGATAATAAAAAGATTCTGGGTGAGGGTGCAGAAGCTAAATATTGTAGCCATTGTTCAAACCTGTTAAAAAGTAGGCATAAAAATCCAAGGCTGTAGCAATGCTTAACTTTTGCCAGAAAATGCTTCTGAAAGAGTACTGCTAGGCATTCCAGAAGTTATGCACGGTAATTCCACCTTCACAACACATTGCTAACAAGTTTATGTAATGAGACTCTGTGTACTACAGTATTCTGTAGGGAAAGAAACAGAATTTTTTCCTCACTAAGGCTTTCCTCAGAAACTCCTCCAAGAAAGAAAGGAAGCAGAAATAAAGGAAAAGAAACCAATAACCTTGCATAGCTAGCAGAACAGTAAAATCAGCAGATACAGGCTCCCCCTGTACCAGCCAATAGGCAATTGTGTATTTAGATGACAACTTGCGGGTTAAGGCCCTTAAGTAAGCAACAAAACATGGTTTTCCACAGCTTCTTGAAAAGTGCCATTATGTTCTACCATGTCAATGGTCTGCAGATAATATGAGTTCTCAGATATTTCTATACATCCCTTCCACTGAGTTCCTAACATAACACTCCTTGCATTTCTACCAAAATTACAGCGGCTCTTGAGGACCTGTGGAGGAAATGTATTGGATTTCAGCAGAATCATTTTAAATAGTTTACACAACTGATTCCATAAATCCTAAAGCAATGCTATTAAGGTTTTAAAACAAAATACACATATACAGGAATAAATTAATGTTTTTTTAACTGACACTGAAACATTCAGAAATATCTTGCTGCTGTCTTTGTGATCTTCTTCCTGTAGCGTAATGTGGAAAGAAGGGAACTTTGCTGAGTATAAAAGCATGTGGTCTAGTACACCTATGCATAAATTTCTATGGCTAACATTAAAAGATGTTAGACCTGACTTCTGTGGGTTTCCCCCAGACCAAGGATATTCATTTAACGTAGTTTGGGAGATTTAATGACATCTAATAAGTAAATATTATTCACATATTAATAGAAACAGCCTATAGCAGTAATGGAAAATCAATCTGTCTGGCTGTTTTGCAGAGCTTCCAGGAGATAAAAAGCAATAACCTATCACGAAAGGGATCATAGTATGGTAGAAGAACACGTAAAGAAGAGATACGATTCTTCCTCTGGAGTTCTTACAAGTGACCACAAAAGATGGAGGCAGTTTAAAATGATGCAACATTCTGGAGAGATAGGTAAGTTTTCAACTTCCTTTATCCTGAATTTCAATAGTAAATCTAACAAAAATTCTTAATGTAACCTGTGACGAGGCTTCATGAGTCTTGTGGGTTAAATAGTGTCTTACTGAAGTCTCCGCTACATGCTTCTACACAGTGGGCAGTGTTATCAGAACCTTGCTCTTAATGTCCTTGCCTCATCTTTCTCATGTACAAAAAGGTATTTAAGAAATGTCTCCTATCAAGCCATCTATGATATAAGGGGTCACTGTGCACCTGAATACATAACAGAGTCAACTATACTGACTCTCTGCATGGAAGTTCCATCTATCTGTCTAAAGCATCGACCATACATTTATCCTACACAGCTCACACAATCTAAATCCACCTTTACCAATCACAGGAGCATGAGGCTTGAGGATGATTTGGTCCAGTGTTTGTGAAATATTTTTAGTGAGACTTCAAATCAGCAAACTGATGAGTAAGTGCAGTTCCTTACAGCTGCATTAAGATCAGTAAGGCTGAATGAGTATGTACTCTACATAAATTTATTTAGTTAGTAATCCTGTACTAGAATCCTGTACTAGTAATCCCATAGAACCTGTACTAGTTTGGATTATATAAAAATCACAGTGCATGAGACTGTAAAGTTCATTTCAAGTTAACACATTCCTCCCCAGGGAAACTCACAAAAAAAAAAAAAAAAAGGAGAAAAAATCTCTAATAATATTAGAAAAGCAGATAGACAGAAATCACTACACCTTTCCTAAGTTAATTTCCAAAGTATATTTTCACTTCTGGCAACTGGAAGTGCTTGCCGTACTTTCTACAGAATGAAAAGTATACATGCAGAAGTATTTCTGTCTCTGCAGAGAGACCCAATGTCTCCATCATGTAATTCTGGTATAAAAATTACGATTGTTAAACTTACCTATAATTTTTATATAGGTAATTCTGCAGCCAGAACTCTGGATAGAAAGAGGGGGAATGCCTCGATTCTGATCCTGGGTCTGCCACTCCCACTGATGCACTGTGTGGCACTGGTTAAGTCACTTAACCACTCCATTTCTAACTGCCTAATCTGTAAAAACTGGGTAAGATATTACTTGCCATTTTCAGACATGAGACTAATGAACTGCACCCATAACACAGTAAAATATGAGGACAGAAGGTAAGGTAGAAGCATGAAGCATTACTATTTCTTCTGTTGGCACAAAAATTTTAACAGATTTTTTTTAATTATACAACTTTAGGTTGGTTTGCCATTGGTAAATGAGTAATTTTAAACACAGGAATCACCTAGAGAAAATAACCTTAATTGATAGATGACCATTTTTAACTTCAATACCTAATAGCCTAATAATCCATTGCGCCAAACAAAAAACAGTAAGGGGGTTTATACTTTGCATTTGAACGGTCTTAAACATCCATGCAATGCAACAAGGTTTCTGATCTCTCTCCCATTCAGAGATACTCAAATATCTTCTGAATAGTTCACTGCATTGCAGTATTTTATTAGCAATTTCACATCACACTATATTAGTATTGTTTCTTACTTGCATTTATTTTCAGTGATACAATTTGAAAGGTACTAATATTGTTATATTTCTCTGTGGCATTCAAGAAAACAGTTACTAATACAACATGATAGGTGCTAAGGACAACCTAGCGTTTAAGCATTTTAGAAAACCATTTTCAACTCTTCTTGAGAAAGAGCTGGTAAATGAATGGGGAGTATGAAAAGAAGGAAAAATAATAACATTTCATTTGTAATGTTGCATTTAAGTTAGGAATCACTCTTCTATTCTACCTTAGATTCTTCAAAAAGTGGAAACCTGTGTGAAGGAATGCTACCTAGACTTTCCTAGAGGAAAAAAAATATAATGTAAAATAGCTTTGGTTTTTTTCAGGAACTTTCTGGAGGCCACGTTCATCCTGATTCTACACATTCAACTCGCAGTGCTGCCAACAGGATATTCTACAAAGACTGCAGGTACAATATCACCCTATGTTTCTGTAACATGTAAAACTAGCCTGAGGTTCCCAGGCATCAAAGGCAAAGTTGTTTGCACTGAAAAAATTAAGACTGACAAGTGTTTCTTTGCTTAAAATTCAAAGAAAAACACATGGTTGATTTAAGAATGAGATTCCCTATGCCTGAAAGCATGTTAGCAAATGTAGACATTTGTTCTTATAGATGAAAACTAGATTCATGTTATGAGACCAACACTGTCAGTCACTGGAGTTCAGCCATGCACTTTATCAAGGCAATGGCCAGTGCTGGATAGATACCCAACAAGACCAATGGACACACCTGCAAAAAGCCTCACATACCCTTCTCTACACGTGACTCTTCTAGAGATTCACACTGCTAGCTCCACCCAGCTCCTCACCTCAAGTATGCACAACTACGGTATCCTTGAGAGAGCACAGGAGGCAAGTTGCTTCCACTGGTTTTACTGCCCTGCCCACCCTGAACCAATCATTTACTCCACTCTGGTGAGATCCAGCTCTGGAGTCCTCAGCACAGGAAAGACATGGACCTGTTGGAGTGGGTCCAGAGGAGGGCCACAAAAATGGTCAGAGGGCTGGAACACCTCTCCCTATGAAGAAAGACTGAGAGAGTTGGGGTGGTTCAGCCTGAAGAAGAGAAGGCTCTGGGGACATGTTATTGCTGCCTTTCAATACTTTAAAGGAGGGTTATAAGAAAGACAAGGACAGACTTTTTAGCAGGGCCTGCAGCGATAACACACGGGGTAATGCTTTTAAACTGAAAGAGGGTAGATTCAGACTACATAGAAGGAAGAATTTTTTTACAATGAAGGTGGTAAAACACTGGAGCAGGTTGCCCAGAGAGGTTGTAGATGCTCCAGCTCTGGAAACATTCAAGGTCAGGTTGGACAACGCTTTGAGTAACCTGATCTAGTTGAAGCTGTCCCTGATAATTGCAGGGGAGTTGAACTAGATGACCTTCAAAGGTCCCTTCCAACTCAAACCATTCTGTGGTTCTATGATTCTCTGTTTCTGAACTGAACAACTGATGGGTTTACTATTTCTACACCATCCCTGCACACACAACATTATTGCTTTTATATGAAAAAAGAAAAACATTCTCCAAAGTGAAAAATTTAAATTTTATTTACCATTGCTGGTAAAAGTAAAACCATTTTGATTTCTATAAACCTTACTGACACCTCTGCAGGGAAAAAAAAGTCTCTGCTGGCAACTATATAAGTATACTGAGATTCCCATACTGTGATATCAACCTTGTTATTCACAACAGAGTTCCATTTCCTTACAGCAAATCTTTTCAGAAGAAACTATGTAAACCAATAACATTTGAAACTTGTGATGTAAAAATTAAAACTAAATAAAGCATGCCCCAAAAAGAAATTTTTCCTGGTGTGTCACAAAAAAGACATTGAGCCTGTGGATGTAGCATGCATGTGGAAGGAAATAATCAACATACTTTTGTCACGTTACATGGACTATTGGATCAGTAATCCAAAAAAGATTTTATCAATAGAATATAATTGGTTCAAAAATAGTTATTTAAATCTATTAAACAAATATCACATCCTTTAAATCAAATTTATATCCATGTATTGTTTCTCTACAAATTAATCAGAAGATGATGAGAACATTTAAAGTCTTAAAGAACATCAGATAAATAACTCATGTTCTCAAGACTAGTTTCATTTTATCTTGAACAGTTACAGTTTGTCCAGTAAAAAATACTAGTGAAAACATACAAATATGCAAACATATCACCTGTAACAAATAAATAAGGAACCTTATTAGAAAAACATAAATGTCCACACAAAAATATCAGTAGTCAGCTTTTTTTATTTTCTACCTTTTTCTTCTGTAAATCAAAAGAATAAGCAAAATCTGATTTAAACAAACTAAAATACGGCATGGCTCTGGAAATAGGTATTTCTTTCTGTTCATTTATTCAGAAATTCTCCTTAAAAATACCACAAATGAATTGTTTATTGTCTAATCTACTTTTCAGGAAGACTTCACTTTTCAGGGTTTTGTTTACCTTCTCAGATGTTACTACTTTCTGGATTCTAAATGATGGGCTTTCAGTCTGGATAAAACAATTGTCATGGTTTAAACCCAGTCAGAAGCCAAACAGCACACAGCTGCTCGCTCACCCTCCCCTGCCCCAGGGGATGGGGGAGTGAATTGGAGGGGTAAAGGTAAGGAGACTCATAGGTTGAGAGAAAAACAATTTAATAATTGAAATAAAATAAAATTAAAATAATAACGATAATAGTGATAGTAATAACAGAATATACAAATGAGTGATGCCAGTGTGATTGCTCACCACTCACTGACTGATACCCAGCCTGTTCCTGGCTATCAGTCCCAGAAGAGAGAAGAATCCTGAAACCACAATCCTGGAAGAGCAGAGTGAGCTTCCCTGCCAACCCTCACCTATATACTAATCATGACGTTGCATGATATGGAATATTTCAGAGGCCAGTTTGGGTCCGGTGCTCTGGCCAGGCTCCCTCCCAGCTTCTTGTACACCTGTGCACAGGCAGGGCACAGGAAGTTGGAAAGTCCTTGATTTCTTAGCAACAACTAAAAATATCAGTACATTATCAACACTTTTCTCGTATCAAATCTCATACTGAATCCAAAACATAGCACTATTCTAGCTACCAAGAAGAAAAATTAGCTCTATTCCAGCTGAAAACAGGACAAAAATACATGGATTTAGACTGCACTGTACTGCATTTTAGCCAGTGAGGATAATTCTGAGTTGTACAGAAGTTACGTGAAAAAGTTACAACGAAAGATTTTATTGTTTTGAAAACAACTGCACTGAATTAAAATTTATTAGAAAAGTTTTAATATTTTATAAAAAGAAAATAATATTTTCTATCTCATCAAGATCAATACTCTGTACCATGTACCATGTTTTTAAGTTATAACTTAAAGCAACAACTTCTTATTTAAATTATTTACAGACTCAATCTTTCCCTGTTCCTTCAGTGGCCAACTCTGTCAACCACAAAACTGATACTGTAAGCAAGTAAGAACAAACAGACCACACAACGCTTTTTTTTTCTTTCCCTCAAAATGCCAGATTAACAGGTGAAAATTTTTCTCTTCATTAGAGAATGTTGTTCACTAAACATGTATTTCTTTTGTTCATTTATCTTCTAAATTTTGCTGTTTCAACACTTCCCAAAAACAAAGCCATGTAATTTTTGCACAGAGGTTTGCTAACATATCCCTTATGCCTTTCAGCTTAAGTATGAGAGACAAGAATTCCAGTAAGTGTGAAATAGATAAAATGTTTTCCCTTAGCCAGAATGGAGCATGATTATATATATAACCACTTATTGAGAGAGAGAAGAAAAGCAAGAAAAAGAAAAGAAGCAAAAGAAAGAAAAGACGGAAAACAAAGAAAGAAAAAGGGGAAAAAAAGAAAAAAAAATGTTATTGGTTTTCTCAGAAGGATTTTCTTTTATACATAGCTTTATCCTATAATTTTGTCCCTGTTGGGCACACTGCCTAAATTTAAACACAAACAGTCAAGCAATGAAGAAACATTACCACATTTACTGTGAACAAAAACTCCCAGTTGTACAGTGAAATTTTAATACATTTCAACTTATCTCTTTTACTAATGGGGTGAGTACAAACCCTGCAGGAATTCGCTCTGCAAACTGGTAATTACAGTAGACTCACTTTTTTATAATGCATATGTATAGTCAGACAGAAGAACCATAGCTGCCCTTTTGATGTAGGTTACAATAAGAATGTTTAAAAAAAATTATGAAAATCTACAGCAATTCTAAAGGAAAGCATTATTTCCTGGGAAGTTGTCCTTTAGCTATACTCAAGAACACAAATATACATGATACAATATAATATACATATATTTATTTGTTTTTATAAACTAAAGCACAGGCTTTATCAGCCTGTTCTTTTTATTCAAGCGGGGTTTTTTTCCCAATGTACAGAATAAATCTGCCCCTACTGGTATAAAGCTGGAGTTTCCATCCTACTATATCAGAAAAAGATTTTTGTTCTCCCAGGCCTCCTCCTCTGCACAACCTTCAAATTTAAATAGTTTTGATCTTCAAACTTATGTCTCATTAAATCATTACAACACATATTTAAAAGCACTATTTCAACTGCACAGATTTACAACATACAATGTCCAACTCAGCTAAGATAGGACAGTCAGTGTCTGGCAGAACATGTTTGAAGTATACACAAAGACAGATTTAATTTCATCCAAGGAGGGACTGAAATCAAAGGAAAATCTACTGCCACTGTCACACATAGGGACAATATTTATCTTTAATATAATAACAACAAGACAGAGCTGTAAGTTAACTAAAAAAAGAACCACGTATAAGACAAGTAAGGGCCTGCAAAAAATATATATATTTCCAGGTCTTTTATGGTCTACACCATTTTTTTTAATGCCTATCAACCGTACCACTTGATTCTGCAAATACTTGCATCCTCACTGTTTACATATACTTGTATTCATACACTTCTCTTTAGGGGTAGAAAAAATTCTTCTGACACATTTCAATAAATAAATCATTGTGTCCTCTAGCTACAACACACACACAATTATATAAAAATTCCAGTTTCTGAAGTTCCTGTAAATGGCAACATCTCCCAGATTGCCAGAAGAGCAAGCCATATATTTAGCAATTAATTTTAAAACTGATTTGTCAATACAGTTTACATTTACCTAGCATCTCTTTGAGCCAAGGGCTGCATTTTCATCAGTTTGCAACACCCAGCTTGATAGAAACAAAATCTGTCTCTGTTAAGCAGCTCTTGTGTGTTTTGTTGGTTGGACAGTAACATGAAACATTTGGAAGTTTCTTTTACTATGGAATAGCATGTTCACAGTTCAAAACAGTCACAGGTAAAGTCACTAGACCCTCAGGCTTCATTTTCCAAGCAGAGAATATGGTGTAAGTCAGTGTCAATGATTAGTTTCAATCACCAGTGGGGAATCAATGGCCAAATGAAAACTGCAAAAACAGTGATGGGGAAGATCTCTCTTGTACGACCTTGAAACCAGCTTTCCATAGAGGCATTATTAGAAACCTTCAAATTTTACATGAGTTTAAAATTTTCATTTCCCTCATTGCTGGGCACTAGGTCTCTCACAGATGTAAGTCTCTTCTCCAGAGTTGGCTGGTTTTAGCAATGAAATTCTTTCATAAAAAAGTGAGTTGTTAATACTGTGGAACCACTTCACACTTTTTTTTTTAATAAAACAAATCTGGTCTTGACTAAATTTTAAGAGGCTCCTTCTCATTCAGAATCAGGAGGTTTGGTACAATGTGGGCATCAGGCTGGGGAAGGGTGCTACGCTAGGGGTACTAACAAAAGGCACTGCACTTAATGTGTGTATATGTGGTAAGTATTTTACTCGTTCCTACCTGAAAGTGAAATCTAAAAAATGCTAGGAGGAAATAGAGTGAGAAATATGTGTGCCAGCAGGTCTACAAGTGTAAACATTTCTCACAGTAACAAAATTCATTTTCACAGAATAGAAGATAAATCCTGTATCACTTACGGCTCTGGCTGATGCAATACTCAGGATATGCTTAGTCAGCAAGTCTCTGTTGAAAGCATATGGGAGGTAACACAAACTCATCCTCCGAAATTACCTTCACCACTGTGAATCATAATTAAGGTAACAACCTTGTCACAGTGGTTTCTGTCTGTCTCAGGGTGGTCAGAGGAGATATGCAGAAGCTGAGTATGGATTTCCCAATGCATATGCTGTGCTAAAACTTCACGGAATTTCTAGATTTCAGAACCAGTGTGGGGATAAACAGAGAAAATATATCCCAGATTAGGACTCTTTTTGGGTAGAAGGCACCAGATCTAGTCAAATTTCTACATGGGAGAATGGTTGCTGCAATGAATACGCAGCAATGGGGCTATTTTCCTCTTCCTGTTACCACTCATTTAATTCCCAAGGATTCACAGATTCCAGGTCATTGACAGTGACCCTCATTATTTATTTCTTGACACTTTTTAGTGCTCATTAGAGCACTTTTTAGTGCTCATTTCAATTTGGGACTCAATTTGGGAAAGCGTACAGAACCTTCAATACTTGCAAAGGTTCTATGGATCTTGATGTTAAACAACTTTCTTCTTCCTTATTACTCCTTATTTTTATAAAATTATGTGTAACATTTGATCGCACATGGGCAGAAAATAAAGAAAACTTATCAGAACTAAGGTGGCTGCAGTTTAAGGAGATAGTCCTCAGTGTGACCCGAGACAACAAAATGGAAATGCCTGACAGTGAAGCTGGATAGATTTTATGTTGGCTGTACACCTCCATGCTGAATGCGTTACTTTTATAAACAATTAACGTTAATGCAAAACCTAGAAGTAAAGAAATCCAGTGGCTTGCAATGTATACCTCAAACCCTGTTTGAGATGATGACTTTTTAAAATAATCTCTGCTTCAAGGGAGAATGAATAACTTTAAACCGAGGGATGTAGAAGTACTTCAAAACCTGTCGAGTCCAGCTGAGTACTGTGCTTGCTGGCATGAAAGTGATGTTCCCACTGTCACTCCTTCATGTCTGCCCAAGAATTTAGACACAAGCAATCATGTCTATCACAGACGCTGTACCAGAATGACCCTGAGCACCTGCTCTTCAGTGAGCAGCATCGGCGAGGGAGGAAGGCAGAGGGGACACAGCATTGGAGGGAGAACACAAACTGTTTCTTTCTTTTCTGTTTATTTGTTTAACTGATGGCTGTCTGAAAATTCTGTATTGTTTAAAATACAAGAAGCAGTAAACAAGGAGAAAATAATTTTTAAGCACAATACCAGGGAGAAGACCAACAAAGCATGGGAAGCTTACCACACAGTAGCGTTGCTTTTTACATGTGTCACCAGTCCTATAAATATCACTGTCTCCTGTGGTATACCTGCATATTTACTGTTAGGTTAGGTAAGAAATGTTTAGCGCAGCTATCATTTCTAGACTTTTACACAATGTGCATTCATTTCTACAATGTCCTGAGATGAAGACTTCCATGTAATCAAATTGCTGACTGTTTATACATTTGTGGTGGACTGTAGCCAGCCTGTTAACACAGTTTCTGTCACAGTAACTTGCCCCTGAGCAACAAATTTAAAGCAGGCAGTCAAGAGATGCTGTATTTCTTGCTTCTGACCTTACGAATTTAGTACTATTGTCTTGCATAGTTCCCAGTAATTGTAGCTGAATTGGGCCAAATGACTACCAAATTGTTTTCTGAAAGATCAATATGCCCTCTTCTGGTTTTGCATTTAAGGGAGGTGGTGGGGGGCAAGACAACAGGTGATTCATGAGGACAGCATGTTCATATAGGCCAACAGGAACTCTGGCATTCAAATACAGAATCAGTTTTTCTCCTAATCTCTTATTTTATAATAGCTTATCTTCATCTACATGTATTTATTTAAAATCAGTCAAGGAGAACTCAGATGCTAGACTGCACCCAAGGGAAAACCCGCAGTCTAATAATAAAATTTGGTTTTGTTTAGATTTCCCATTGCTTTTGGTTTTATTCAGTGACAGGAGCAATCACTGGTCTGACTTCAATACTATCCACTTCCCTTACACTACTAGGTGAATTTATACCTTGAAATGCATACTAAAATATTATCTCTGGACCCTGAAGTCTAGTTTATCCACAGATATGAGACAGATTAGGCAATGGTAGTTAAAACTTTGCTGAAACAACCTTTTCCTGTATCTCAGAGCTGGAATAACGAAAGTCATACTTCCAGCGTACTCAAACTCAAAATTCAGCAGAAAGTGCAGGTAAAGGACACCAACTAATGGGGAACAATTTCTAATTTTTTTTAAAAAAGAAAATAAAATATTTTACTAAATAAAACTCATCCATTCAGACACATGCATTCAGCAGAGGACAACAACAGCTATACCGATGTCCCAGGAACAATCAATCAGGCCACTCCATTCAGAAGAATGTATTCTAATATGCTGCACTAAAACAATGGCAATTTTTGCCACTTGGAAGCCTGCACTGTATTTGAACCCGTTAATCTTCTAGATTATTTCGACACCGGGAATAAACACCATGCTCATTTGTATGTTGTATTTATCAGATCCTGACTGTACATTTTGATTTGCCACTTTAAAAATCAAGCAATGCACATTCTCAAAGACAAAGAAGTCAACTGAATGCATTTAGTGCATTCCCAGATTCTTTTATAAGGTCTCTCCCAACTTTACCTAGAGGAATACAATATTCAGTGCATGTTTAAAATTTGTTTCATTTTGCCTTCTGCCAAAGTGGTGTTAGATCACACTAAGTCTAGCATCAGCTACAGTAGTCCTGCTGCTACTCAGTACATGAAGTGCTAAACATGGGCTCTGCAAAGAGGAATGTTCTCACTCCCTATGCAAAGACCAGTCTGCAGGCTCTAATTCAACATGCATACTTATGTGCACATCCTGTGCTTGTGCTAAGACCTGTATTTATTCCTGTCATAGCACCCAGCAGTTTATTACAGGACAAAACCTACTTTGGTCACCATTTAATATGCAAATGCTTTGCAGCAAATACTTACACTGTGCACATCTGTAGAAAAAGCAAACCAGGCTGGTAGAAAGTGAAATGGCTTGGTATGTGCAGCACACTGGCCAAGAGCCTCTTCCCATTGCAATCAATAGGCGTGTTGTCCTGTTTCACTGAAGGCAGTATAAGCCTGTCATTGTCATAAAGCTGTGAAAAAAACCTAAGAGCCTAACATAGTAACCTGGAAGTCTGTCAGTAACAATTTTAACAGTTTCCCTTCCCCCAAGTTATAAAATTGAGAGGATTATTTTATCAGGATGCCATTTCTAAACCATACCCGCTTTCTAGCATACTTCAAATGTATCAGCCCTCTCTTGGGTGCAGTGTAAAGCTATCAGAATAACTATCTAAGAGTTGGGATCAAATTCCGCTGTCAGTTTACATTCTGATGCTTGTATGGCAGTAGGACTGCACAGGGACACTTAAACCTGTGGTACCCATAGCAGGTATGAATGGTACTCCTCATTCACAGGCACTGCTATAGTGTCCTTCCTCCCTAGGCAAATTCAGCAGCAGCCCTGATGAGAGCTCCCAGACAGGCTCTTACTGCCACCCTCACAGTTGAAGTCCTCGCTTTCATCTACCTCCACATATGTGCATGTCATCAGCAGCTGTACAGTAAACGCCTGTCTGTGTGCAGGAAGAGTTAAATCAGCACAGTCAGCCCTTAATTGCAACTTTTTTCTCCTGTGGGACAAAAGCACCGGCCAGATGGAATGGGTTCCGCCATCTAGACCTCAGGGTCTAAGCAATGGACAACACTAGCATAAAACAAGCATGCACATACAGAGAGGACTAAATTCAGCTCCAAGAAACTCATGTGTCACCTCATTACAGCCAGTGGATTTCCATGATGAAAAGTTCAAGTCACAATGAGACAAATGGGAGACTTTTCTCTCATTTTTGTGAGTTCCACCAGGTCATAATTAAAAGCAACATTTAGCCTAGCAGAAATTAGTGATTGGTAAAACCAAGATGCAACCACAAGCACAGACTCTTCTCTACTGCACTTACCACCTGATCCTCTTTGGTGTGAAAACTGGTTCTGGAAACTGCATAAAAGCTGCCCTTCTGGTAAGACTTCCAGAGTTTTCTGGTAACAACTCTTCCAGACACACCACAAAAACAGACTCTGTTACAGTATGTTGATAAGTCTGTTTCCACTCCTAGGAAAAGCCAGATGTTGCAGAGGTGTGTGATGGTAATTTCTAAACCCAAAAAATTTTAAAACCCCAGAATAGTTGTGGTTAGTTTGAGTTTAAGGATCAAATTAAGGTTAGTTACACTTCATCCAGACTGATTCACTTCTCCCTATTATTATTTGATTGCTGACAATGTGCTTGCTGCTGTGAAATCCTCAAAAAGGAGTTTAACTTCAGGAGTTCAAATGCAGATACAGAGGAACAAGATGTACTAAGTAGTTAAGAAGGGAGACAACCTCATGGAACTACTTTTTCTTACCTTTCTAAAAATATAATAAAAATCTTAATCAGGAAACAAACGTTCAAGCTCTCACTAAACAGAAAATGAACATTCTTTATCAATTCATCTAAATTTAATTGAAGACTTTGAACTGCACACAGGCTTTTGGTATTTCAAAAAGCAGTATTTACATGAAGAAAGTATCATGGCAGAAACCAGGAAGTGATGCACCATTAATATTCATTACATGCCAACACTCAAAAAAAAGGAAAGAAAATGGAAGCTGCCAAGTTTATTTTGGCAAAGCTATATGACATGATTTGTATTCAAAGCAAAATTTAGAAAAATGTCTTTAAATAAATGTAAATCCCTTTCAAATTGAAAAAAAATCCACATAAAACAGAAGGAAAAAGCACTTCTGAGTTTTAGTCTGTTTTCAATGCTAGACTGTACATAAGCAAAGATTAGTAAAGCACATTGTCACAAAGGACCTACCAGCTTGTTAGATTTACTTTTTCACACCTTTGTAACAACAAACTTGATTTGTCCCCTCCCACCTATTTATATTTTTTTATACATATATCTAAATAAGCACAACATTTTTAAGTGTATGAGAACGTGAAGTACAGAGAATAATCCCAGTTCTCCTAAGCAAAGACCAAACTACACAAGAAGATGGCAGTGGCCTTCAGCATGGTGTTAGCATACTTCTCAGAAATAAAAACACTGATTCATTGCCTGGCTGGCCCAGTGGCAGGAAGGGGGCCAGTGATGTCCATATTTCACAGTGGAATGAATGCCATGCACAAATTCCTAAAACTCTTCTGCACAGCTTCGCAAAACAAATGAATCCAGGCAGTGCTCCATGCACATTTGGCCACATTGCTCCTAGCACTTCAGTAAGTTTGTATAAAAGCAGGCCAGTAATCTTGCAGCAGCACAGGACCATGCTCCAGGGACACACGGCACAAAAAATTCAGTCTAGCAGGGAAGACAAGGTTCTGTCCTCAAAACAGAAACTGTGAGCCTCTGTTTATTCTTATTTAAAATGTCACCTACTGATTGCAGCGGCTAGAAAAACAAAGGCATTTCTGAAGCCAAACCTGAAGACGAGGAACAGGTCCTCACATGACTGTATGAAGATGTTTCTGTGCCTGTTTCACTGACTTCCTGAGTGACTTAATGTATCTTCCTCTCAGTTCCTCTATCTTTCAACCACAATTAACAGTTCAGGAATTAACTTCATCAAATTAACAGTTCAGTCTGAGAATTAACTCTATAAAGCAGAAATTCTAAAATTAGGAAAAGGCAGGAAAGCAGCCATGTAAGCAGGTGTGAGAAGTCCAAAATCTACATCTATAGACACTTGCTGTCCGTGCTCTTCTTCCACTCTTTCCCCATTTGTCTGCCTCGAACAGGTCCTGCTCTTTTCTCATGATTTGAGAGAGCATGAGAACCTTGTGCCAGCAGGCAGGGGAACATGGGCTACAGAGCAGGCAAAGGCATCCTCTTTGGCTACACAAAGGGTGTCTCCTCTTCCTCAAATACCTCTGTCCCCAGACATTGAACCACACACCTCCTAGTAGTCTGTCCAGAGCTGTTCCCACCATTCGCAGGGGAGCAGGACAGGCTGGTCACGGCCAGGTAGCCCTAGGGCTGGTGACATGAAGCAGGGTATGAGGTCAGGACATCTTTCAGCAGGGAGTAGAAGAATAAGATGAGGGAGCAGAGTGGGGACAGTTCCCAGGAGGCAGGCTTTGGAGGGAAGGAGGAGCTCATTAGACAGGGAGGGACAGCAGAGGCCTTGCTTGAAAGCTGTTTCCTCCTATTTAGGAGAAATGACTGTGCTGGGATTTGGGATGCCTAAAAACATCAGGTGTCATGGCAGGCACTAGTAACAACTGTTAGACTTGGAAAGAAGGGCAACTGAGGACCAGGGCTGAGGAACTGGAGAAACATTGCAGCATTGGAGGGTATGCATGACGGAAGTTGGGTAAACAAACAAGTTCAGAACCATTTTTGACTTAACAGCAGAAAGGAGGTCTCATCTATATAACCACTACATTGAAACCTTTGGAGACCATTAGTGGCAGGCATCCATACATTCATACGGATGTATTACTTTCCAAAATTATCATTCAAGCCTATTGATATAGCAGTTTAAAACACACCTTTCAGCTGTAAGCATATATGGTAATATTCTTTACCTCATTTAAAAAGTTGTTCCCTTTTCTGAAACAATGGTCCCATTCAGTAAGGACTACAAAGATGAAAAACAGATGCTTCCTAGGAGACCGGCAAAACTGATAACTCAGAGGCATCTCACTCACCTAATTACCAAGCATCTAATAGTTATTAGATAGTAATACTATTAAATGCTACTAAAAGAAACATGTAACTCCAACAGCTCTGTAAAGTCTCCATTAGTGTCAGCATCCAAATTCAATACTGTTGAAGGGAATCCCAGCAGATGAGAAGAACAGACATTCTACATAATTCTCCCAAAATAAAATTGTCACTTCTGTGATTTTTCTGATGCTTTTAGGGGGTTTTGGTCAGGCACAGTTTTTGAAGTCAAATGCGACTTTGGGTCTATGCCAAGTTGTTCCCTTTTTCTAAATTTTAAATACTTGACATGCTTTAGGAAATCATTGCTTATGAGAAAGTGATGACTTTTCGAGTGTTTAGTCAGTACAAGAAGAAGTTGCAAAGCTATTCCAGTCCCTTGTAAAACTTCAAGGGAGTAAAAACATGTGGAGAGAAGCATAATACCTGACAGGTAGTAGCAAAGGAAGGAAAGGATAAAGGAAAGCACTGGGTCAGATGTAGAGAAAGACGATAGGGGAGGGAAGCAACAAAGGCAGAAAGGGTGAAGGGGTGTAGGGGGGAAGAAATAAAACAACCCTCCAAAAAAAAAAAAAATGTGTTAGAGGAACAGGACAAAACCACTGGCCTTTCAAATTTAGGCTAATTTAAAATTCAATGTCAAGGTGTAAGTACTACATTTTTGAGAATAGGGGGCATAATAGCAATTTGATTGGTTTGCTACAGCCCTGCGAAGCTCACATGTGAAAATGTGCCACTGCACATCATGTGCATCCATCCTGCTGAAATGCAGACATTCATCACCCAAAGAGGAAGTATGAAATCCACTTTAATGATTTCTAAAGTAAATATCTGCAACACACACATCCCTTTCAAATGGCTTTCACCAGGGTCCTCAATGTACATGTGTTACCTGGATAGTTAGCAGTTGTAGTAAAACATCAGGAGCTCCAATTAATTCAGACTAATTTGTAAAGCACCTGCAATGTTCTTGAGATTCACCTGTGCAGTTCTGAACTAGAAATGTTTAACTACTTAGAATTTATCCTTATAACTGATGGGCAAATTTCAAAAAAAGACATGTAACCTGCAAGGGCAAAAATATAATTTATGAAAAAATTATATGTAGTCCAGAATTGTGTTGCTTTCATTCTTCAACTTAACTTCATCAAACAGTACTCCTTTTAACTACTAAAAGTCTCCTGATTTTTGCAGGAACACAAAGTATGGATGTAAAATATGAAGAAACATGAGAGCAATTCTGTGAGGAATCACTTCTCACAGAACAGTAAGTTCTCAACAAGCAAAGAACCTGCATAAGCATAAGTCCTCAAAACTCCACATGCATGAAACCTGTCAGCATGGGGAGCAGATGGGGCAAATATATTCCACAACCCTCTAGATTAAGTCAGAAGACCCCTTAACTCTAGTGTCCAGATGGAAGAAAGTCAGACAAAAACCATACTCTTACTCTCACTTGTGTCCATGGTATGATGAAAAGTGGAAAGTATTTGTCCTACTACATCAATGAACTTATCAAACTAATGAATATGATTTTTAAAAAAATAAATGCTGCTATCTGATTATGTCTCCAAAAGAAACAATAGTTATGCAGTCCTGGACTCTATGTGTCTTTTTACCCTTCCACAACTTCTGAATCCATGAATCAACTTCCACCATCTTTGGCAGAAAGGTAGACTTTGCAAAGATACTTAATTCTTATAATATGGTTGCACAAAGCATGACCCAGAAGCTGCATGCAGTCCCCAAAACCTTTTATTTTGGTCTGCCAGGTACTTACAGCCAGGGCATTCCATTACACTTACTTAATAGTGAAGAGGTAGCAGCCAGCTGGTCAATCAGCAGCTCCTGCCTAGTCACACCACACCTCTTATTAAGCCAACAAAAGGTAGCTCTGGATTACACGAGTGCTGCAGAAGGTGGGCTGGAGGGGAAGTTTGGGAGAAGGTTAGAGATCTGTAATAATTTCCAATGCTAAGAATAAAGCTGTAGGAGATCTGGTTTTGCTAACACTGCTGTCTGCCTGGTACAGATACTTCGAATTCATATTTTCAATCTTATGAGAACTCTGGAAAAAAATAAATCTCTCTATTCATACGAAGCCTGGAACTAGGAATTACTGGACATCTAAGAACTCAGAATCCTCCAATCTTCATCTAAGAAGAATGGTAAAATAAATTGCCTGAGTACATGACATTGTACAGGTTCTTACCAGGCATCAACAAGATCTGAGAGTATTCAGATGTATTTCCGAGTACTGTGCAAAAAAGGTAAATCTAACTGAAGGATCAGACATACTAAAATCAGATTCAAAATGGCATACTAGAAAACAGATTTACAGACTTTTATAGGAGATGTTTATGTAAGTTTTAAACATTATTTTCCAAAAGGAATATTTCAGCAGGAGCCTCCCTGGTAGCAACACCTGGTTAAGCTCTTTCCTTGATATTGCAGCCAGAACTCACCAATGTTACTGAGCCAATCAATACCACAAACAGTTTAGGTTTTCACAGATCTGTATGAAGATCCTGAGCTGTTAAGAAAATAGATCTCTAAAGATCACAACTGACCAGGACATGAATCCAGAAAAATTTTCATACAGTCAGTTTTTGTGAAGTAATTAACTAAACACAATCACCGTGGTTCAGTTCATTAAGTACAGCAGTTACTTGTTCTCATTTTTCCTTGTTCTCAGATGCTTTTAACAACTGCAAAACATAAATGAAATGGCCTTCTATGTTTCATGACAATCCCACTCTTTTGTTGCAGAAGTTTTATTAATCTAATAAAAACCTATGGACATGTCACACCACAGACAGTAAAAAAGGATGTTAAAAATAATGATACGACATTTGCTAGAGTCTTCACAATTTAAACTATGTCCAAAACTATGTCTGGTTCAGTAAAAAAAAATTTAAAATTGTGTTTATAGTTAAGTATTTTCACAAAACCCTTTAGATTTTTGCCTCCTTCTTTAGTAAAGTTAACTTCACAACCCTCACTGCTCCAGCCTGTACACACTTTACAAACCCAATGATATATGATATATGATAGCCTTTCACTTACTGTCATTCATCCTAGTCAGGAGTTTAACATTTATACCTGACTGACTAGACAGTGACTGAGCATGTAACTTAAAAATAATGATCACCTATTTAGTAATAAACCTGATTCAAATCTTGTATTTGTGAAATATTTGGAGAACACCCCTTTGCAGTTCTTCTGATTTTAGGATGAGTAAAAGCAAAGGTTTGAATACAGACCCCTGGAAAACATAAAGAAAAGTAGTCCAGACACTTAATATATACACATTTTTAAAGACAATGAATGGATCTGGAATATGTGAACATTTCTTACATAAAAGTGTCCAACTGAAAACAAGTGAAAAGGACAGGAGACTTAGAACTGGGGAAGTTAGCCCCTACTCCTCATTCAAATTATATCAGTGTCACTGATTGATTTAAATTACTCACTACAAAGTACTGTATGGAAAAGCTGCACTTTAATAACTACATCGTTAGGAGAAAAATAAAAAAACTAAAGCAAGGACTTTACATTACATACAGTACCTAGTCAAAAACTTTCTTTTCATTGATTTCAGTGGACTCTGGATCAAGGCCATATTGATTGCAGGCAGTGTGGTTCAATGATTAAGACAGCAAATTTAGGTGTCGTTCTTGGCCTGGTCATTCACTGGGTTCTGAGCCTTGGGAAAGTTAATAATTTCTTGTGTCTTACTTTTTCCATCCATGTAATAGGAATAGTTCTAATTCCCTTCATCAATAAAGGGAGCCAAGATATTCAAAGGGAGATACAAAAGAGCTAAATATTGGACTTAGATAAGTGTGAGACAAGCCCCCTTATTTTTAATTTGAAATAAAATTTTCTAGTCCCATAAGAACCTCAGGTGGTAATTTACGATACAGTTTATGTGGTAATCTATGATAAGTATCAGCTCTAAGATACCTGTGTGCACACATGCATGTGTGCAAGAAAGTGAGAGAGACAGAGAGGCAGAAGATACTGTTGCTCACCAACTGGCAGTTCATGAGATACTTAATTTCTTGTAATAAAGCAAAGAAAAAGTAGCTGTCAGTTAAACTGCCATTTCTGTCACACTTTTTAATAATACTGCTCCCGTAATTACACTGTGGTTCTTTATACTTACTCAGTAAAAGCTTGCTTAGTTTTAGCACGGAAAACAATTTATGAAATTATAGAAACAGACTGAACACAGCAGTTCATTTGTTGAGGCAATTACCCAGATCCTTGTCAAAAAAAGAGAGAGAGTAAAGACTGTGATGTGCAAAAAATGTTTCTAATTCTATGCTATAATACATACAATATGTCTGTGGTTGTGTTGGATTATGTTAATAAACTGCAGTCGAAATATATTTGTCACAACACAAAGGAAGGGTGCTATCAATTGTCTTGCCAGATATTTTAAATTAGTCACCAAAATGTCTAGCCAGGGTTTCCTCTATGACCCTTAGATGAAGGGAGAGGCTTATTGGACAGTTTTTCCTGTGGGACTAGACAGAGTCTTCTAATGCTCAAGTATTTTGAATAATCTGGAAAATAACTGTAAAGTGAACTGTGGCACAGTTGCCTTTTTTAACAGACATGTACAATTCAACCCTGAACACAAATCCTATGTTGTTTTTGGCTGGTTATCACTCAGAAATGAGTTTCCCTAATATTTCTTAGCAAAAATTGATGGGGGCTTTATTCCTTCTTTTGGGAAAAATAAAGGGTATAAGGAGTGAGATATTGCTCAGTTAAAAGAGCTAACAAATAATGGCAAAAATCTAAACACATAGTCCAGAAAATTTCAACTTTAATAAGGAAAGAAAAAAAGAGATAGAATACTGAAAACAAAGCAGTCTCATTTGATATCCTATGCAGATTCAGAAAGAAACCTACTTTTTGTAAGAATGAAGTAATTTGTATAACAAGTTGGAAAAAGAGCATCTGTAAGCAAGCTAGCACTCCAGAAACACATTTGCTACTAAGAATTTTATTGAAATTAATTACTTTTCATCATTTTAATATCTGTCCTTTCTTGTGAAACATTTATCATTTATCCTACAACATAATCATTTATAACATGTAAATTTTTTTTCTGAAAAGAGAGAAATGCAAATTTTATATTATTTAAATTGACAATGCAACAACCAGTTTATTTTCTTCAGCTGGACACTTCACACTTCAGAGGAAGATACTGCTGTAGACTCTTTGCTACAAACTTTGTTTTGTTGGACAAAAACTGGGAAAAGAGAAGACTTAGCACACAGGAGACAAAGCAGAAATGGCATCCAAACACTGATCATGAATTGTGAGCATGCTACAAAAGTTTCACGTATTAAAACGTGGATGTTCTTCCTTCCTCACTTCCCCTAACATCTGGAGATAGTTTGGTGGAGCAATTTCCAGAAACCAAACAGTATCTTTGCTTGACTAGCTCTTTTCATTTGCAAATAAACAATTAATGAAATGGGCAACTAATTTCCAAAGTGTTCACATTCATTAGACTGTTTCCTGAAATTAAGTAGCTGTTCCATGATGCAGTGCCCACATAAATGGTACTACTATTCTTTTTCCAAATATCAAAGTGTTTTTAAGATAATCTATTCATGTTTAATTTATTCTAGCAACAAGAGCTGAAACAAAAATGTCGCCCACTTTAAAAGTATAAATACATTTGCATATTAAAATAAGGGAGGGACAACTAAAGAACTATTCCACCTGAATAACCAAAAGTAACTGTATGGACCACACTTTATCATAGGGCAAAATCTAGGTTGTATTATTTTATGATTGCATCTCTGAATTACAGATGAAATTATTTGAAGTTATGAGAGGCTGTGATATATTTTTCTTTGAGCATGCAAAACAGGGTGGAGAAAAACTCTACTATGCAGAGGTCCGAGTTAAAACAATTACACAATATGATTAATTTCAATAATCAGTCAGGAAGCTGAAGTGTCTGCTAGATATCAGCTACTTAACTACACTTACAAATCCTGGCTACCATTCTGACCAAAAGCTCACACTAGAAACTGCTCTTTTCACTCAGTTTGTTTTTAATGTGCTGTCCACTGCCAGGAAAAGAAAGCTCCTTGAAAAATTTTTTAGCTGGTCCTCTATTCTCCACAGTTTTTCCTCTAGATTTCCTATGGTACAGCTCTGCTTGAGCTGTACACGTACTCACATAACATACTTTTCCATTCTGTAAAGGGAAATACCAGGTTACAGAGCTCCATATCACATTCACTAGGAAAAAGGCTGTGGCACTTACAACATTGCCACCTCCCCGTGTGTTTTGACACCTTTACTTTCTCAGCATTTACTGACCTAGTAAAGAAATGAGGAAGGAGAAATGTGCCCCAGTTTTCACCAGGACGTGAAGAGAAGTTGCTGAGCAATGAGCTTAGCTTCCCTCTGCCACTCAGCTCTAGTGGCTGTGGTTCTGGGGAAAAGCCATCAGGACAGACATCTGGTAGGAGAAGCATCTTAACCTCTAGGCAAGATGCCTCAAGCTCATCATTTACCTACCATCGCCCCATCCAGAGCTGTTTACAGGACACTTGAAGAGCAGCATGAGTCAACTGGGAATAACAACTACTGAAAAATATTTATATAGCATAGTACATTTATTTAATGTTTTACAGACTGAAGCCCTGATATTACAAACATTCATCTCCTTGTATAACACTATGCCAAGTAACTTCTGTCACTAATAATTTTCCATTACTTAGCATACACAAAAGTTTAAGATGCAGGCCACCTTTGCCCAAGTCACCTAAGTACCTAGCCTAGGGGATGCTCTGTTTCTCTCTCAGATAAAAACACTGGTTTAAACTCACATTCTTATATAAACACACAATTCCCTACCCCTTAAATAAATGCTACTTTTAAAAATGCATGGATGATTTGAGCAACACAACATGCTGAAGCTTAATGGAGATCTCTGTTTGTCAAGCTCTCATGTAACTGAGAGAGCCGAGGTTTATATACTGGGGTGGGGGATGAGAAAAAGTAAGTGATCTGGATCCAATCTGGATCCATCAACAGTCTCTTTTAGACAAGTGAATGAACAGTTCTGAGAGATGGGAGAATGCAACTCTACACATGAAACGACCCAGCAAAGTACGTCAGGCCATTCTCTTTCTGAATAAGAACATTCACACACAGCTTCATCATGGCTTAACTAAACCGCTTAGCAAAATGGTTTCAGATGATCTTCTGTGTTTGTCCCTGCACCAACAAGCTCCAGATCTAAATATTACCTCTGAACAGCAATCAGAGATAAATCTGAAGGCTATCAGCCAATCTGTTTTACTGTAGGCTTCACAAAGGATCATGCCTGACAGTCCGCCATTATTACATTGGGCAAGGCACTTTCCTTCTCCTTTGTCTCAGTTTATAGTGCTTCAAAACTGACAGATGTAAAGCAGTGTACAAGCTGGCTATTCTATTTGCTCTCAGGATTCAAAACCAATCCACACAGTAGGTAGAATACGTATTATTATCTGGTGCAGCATAAGCAGAGAACAGTCTGCAAGATTAAGTAGCAATGATGAAAGGATTCCCTAGTCTTTGCTTGAGGTCAGCTTTAACCTGTGGCCCTTTCAGGCAGAGAATGGACCACATTGCCTCATTCACTCAGGACAAAAATTTCATAAGATAGAAGTTAAAAGGTCACAAATCATAAATGTCAGGAAACAAAAGTTTGCAGGCCAACACTAAAAAGTACACTCACAGCAACCAAGTGAAGAAGCAGACTGTGAAGGCATTTGGGGGGAAAGCGCACTGATACATACTTTATATATGCACTTTTAGATTTTAACACAGAAGGGCAAAGTAGTTCTATTTTCCATATGTGAAAATACTATTTCCATGTCCTCTGTCCTGTCTCTGCATTGCAATTGTACTTCAGCTGACCCTCAAACACCACAATACATGTGTAATGACAGTATTTTCTTTTCCAGAACAAGACTTTTCACTAATAAAACTCAGCTCTGTAGCTGAAGTGGATCACTAAAGGAAACAAACAGTGAGTCAGACTGGTAGATTTGGTAGTAAAGTACTGGAGAAAAAAATACAATACTCCATATAAGAAATAAAGAAAACAAAATCTCATAAATGACTGCTATTATTATTGAAGACTATGTTTGGTTTTAAATACAATTTCTGTGAAATGCAAAACAAATTAAAATAGGTTAAAAAAAATTAAAGACACATCCCTATCTCAGGTCAAATGACAAAAATAATTATTAATTTTCAGGTCTGCATTTTCTGAACAGTTTCTTAAATTACATCTGCAGTTCTAAACTTAACATGACTAAATCTTCACAGTCATACACAAACTTTGTGCATATGAAAAATTTCCACTGATACCTAAGAAATTTGGGTATGTGTTAAAAGAAATGAAAATGACATTTTGAAATCGTCAATCTAAAATAAAAAGTGAACTTTCAAATTTATAATGTAGAAGCAATTTTTCAAACTGTTATCACAGAAACAACTTCACAGTAACAGGCTGATTGAGATTTACAGTATTCTGATAATGTAGTCACATTTTCAGTACGAAACACAATCTCTCTTCTGACAACATGTCTTCTAACTCAAAATATTCTAGACAGGTGGAAATGAGCTTGTGTATGTACTATCCTGATAGGTAACAAAAAGGAAATTTTCACTGCTACATGGGTAATCATCGAAGTCTTCTACCAAAGACAGAACCATGTAAAACAGAATATATGCCCATTTTTCATGTAAGACTAAGAGGGAGCACAAATTACTCTTCTTATCAACTTTTATCACTATTTTTATTGAGTCTGATCTGAATAGTCTAATTATGAAGAGTGTTAGTATCTGATTTAGCCTTTCAGTGAATAATGTGAAGCATGCTGTCAAGAAGAATGGCAGAGGGGACAAAGAAAAATTCCAAAATATAAAATTCTAAGCAGGTAGGCTTGAGCGACAGGATGGATAAAACCCTACGTAATTACTTTAGGCTACACAAAGACAAAATTTAAAAGAAAATAAACAGAATACTCTAAATTACCTCATGGGCTACAAACAGAAAAACTCAGAAACAAGTATCTTTGTGCAAACATCCGTCACGCATTTACAGGAAGAAAAGATTACAAGTGTAAGAATCTTTCAGATAGTGAACTATTCCAAGTTGCTTAGTGAGAAGTAGTAAGCACTGAAATCCAATTCAGAAATAGTACACATCAAGGGAACAGAAGCAGTATTCTGTTTCTGTAGAACCTCAAATGCTTTTGTCTAGGACCTAAAACTAATGACATCCTTAGAGCTGCTGGGTAGAACTTGCAAAATTCTTTATGACATCGTTATTTTAGTTCGAAGAACTTTTCTCCCATACGTTTATAGCACCATGCCAGTTACTCGAGCTGAGCTGACACAATGAATTTAAAATGGTCTAATACTTTTGACTTACCAACAGATTAGCACATGATTAGCTAGAGTAAAAGGATTATTATTACTGCTGTTATAAGATATTAACACTTTTGGTAGTGCATTCTAGGGATGCTATATATAATTTCCACATTGAGAAAGTGGAATGAAGACCAAGTTTTCTTAGTTTTAATTATCAACAAATGATCTTGCAAGGAAGTAACAGAATCCTCCTTAATTGTTTTTTTTGATCTTGAATCTTCACCCTTATTTCCCTAAGGTTCGTACAAGCTGATTACAAGCTGTAAGACAGGCTACAGAAACAGTCAAACAATTGCAGCATTCAGTCTTCCTTAAAACAACAAGTTAACAAACAACCTCAACTCAGGCATGCACACACGAATCCACACAGAGGCTTTATGATGAACCACGAGATTCATGTCTGAAGTGGAGTGCAGCATTAATACACTTAGCAAGGCAGAATTATATTCACTGAAGCTTGACACCAGTTCTGTGAATAAGGGTTGTATTTGCAGGAGCATAGGAAGGGGAGGAGATAAAGAAAAACACCAGCAGGAGAGAGGATTCAAGGGACAGCTGAACTGTGAAGTGATCCAGCAGCTTTTTGATAGGGTTTACACTTTGCTTTGGGAATGCTACAAAACAACAGCTACAAACTTAACCCCTTGACACTGTCAAGACTGTCAGCCTCAAGTGCTAAGCACCCAAGCACTAAAATTCAGACACCAATCGCCAACAGGTTAACGGGTAGGAAGCTTTTTCCTCTCCTGCCAAAGGTGGCGAGTTCTTGTGGCTGTATTTCTGTTTCATGTACAGACACTCTTCTAGATATATTAATCTGTCACTGCACTTCTTTGTTCTTTTTTTAAATTCAAGATTAATACTACTATGCTTAAGTCTGTACAGACTAAAAAACATACATGGTATGGAAATAATATAAGAAAACATGAAGTGAATTAAAGGCTAGGATTTTCGCAGAGTTTCAGAGTTGTACTGCGTTTCTAGTCAATTACATGAAGGTCTAACTGATGATCAATAGTGAGTTCTAAGAAATCATAAATAACCAAGAAAATCAGTTCTGTTATGAATGTACTAACACAAGAACATACTTGGAAGAAAACTGCATTCCTTAGTTTTAAAATTGTCATTTCAAGTTTTGTGTAAAGCAATGTGAAAGGGAAAAGAAAGACAGCGATGGATCTCAATTTGAAGTAATTTGTTAATTTTCAGACACAGATCACAGTTAAGCACTGCTGGTTAGGGTGGTCACAAAGTTAAGATATGACACGTTTTTTGTGCATATAAAAAGCTGCCTTTCTTCCTGGATGATTATTTAAGTGTAAATACAGGTGACAAAAACTGGAGTTACAAAGTGAAATAAAAATTACAAAATGGGAAAACTCTGCTTTGCCTCCACAGCATTATCTGGTTCCCCCTGTTGTCATACAGCCAGGGAAAAAAGCACTTCCAGAAAGCTCACCAAAGATCAAACTGTGTCTGGTGACAGCAGTGTCCAAGCTATAAGTAATGTTCAAAGGATTCAACAATGCCTGTGACTGATCATTCTCCTTCCCTTGCCATCACCTGCTGATTTTGTCCAGGTGTTTTATGGCTATCTTGAGGCTCTGGAGAACAGACAGAACGAAGACTTTGCCAATTTCTTTTGTCTGGGATTGTGAATTCCTTACACAGATGGTGGACAGCCACAGGCTGGCCAACTCCAGGCACAATCGCCTTCACCCTCAGAGGGAAAGCATGAGAGCAATATTATCTTCTCCCAAAGTACTGTCTGTAACATGTCTGTGGTTAGGGTATAGGACAAGATGCCTTTTCTTAAAGAAAAAGAGGTTCCTCCCTGCCTCAACCCCCCCATCCCCCACTAAAACGGGGGGGGGGGGGGGGGGGGGGGGGGAGCAGGGGGGAGGTGGAGAGAGAAATAAATAAATAAATAAAATAAGGCTTTGGCTGGTGTTAATAAATTAAGCATTCCTAAGCAATTCAAGAGGTTTGTCTAATAAGATAATCTTGTGTTAACATGGTTTCATAGTATGTTTACAGTCTCTCAAGTATTCCAAACAAATCCTGCTAAATCTTACTCACTAAGCAAACCTAGCCATTTCTGGCAGCAGTTTTCAAAGATGGGCACCAGGTATGAGTGTCCTCACCCTTTTTCTCTTACCCTGTTTACTTACAAGAAAGCCCATTACTTATGCAAATTACTGCTCAATGTGCAGTTACCTAATTGTGCAAGTACCTATTTAGATATGTGCTTTTCTCCTGCAGCAATGCAAATGCGATTTCGAAACTGGTTATTTAAAGTAAAACTGCTACTGACCTCTGAAAGTGTGACTAGTACCAGGGAATGGGGAGTATGTAACAAAGTATTTGTGCAAAACTTAGGCACCTGATAAACCAAATTTTACAGAAAATGTGTGACTATTTCCAGTTCTCAAAACTTGAAGGGCTTGGAAAAATATGTTTATTTTATATGCATTTCATTATGAAGAAGCCAGATACAAATCTTGTATGACAAACATATCATTGACAGCTTCTCTCTTCTCATACTCTTAGAAAAAAGATTATGTATGCAATATACAATTATTTAGGAAGTTTCAAAATATGCACTATAAAATAAGTAGATATCCAAGACTCAAATTACAGACAGACTTTGGGAACCTCAGAGCTATACCCATGCCATATGCTGTTTCAGTTTTGCTTATAGGTGATGTGAATGAACTCTGATCTCATCAGTAAGATGTAAGGCAATGTACTCCTCTTAGATCCTCAAGACACAGACTTGCCCCTCACCCCCCACCCCCCACCTAGGGATCAGTGTCAACATATACATAGGGAGAGCAGTGTAATGGAGCTGATTTCCGTCACGCAGATCTGAAAGCACAATTATGTCCTGCTCTAAATTATTTATTTTAATGCTAAAGGGTATAACATTTTCATCTTTTTTGGAAAAGTATACTCAGCAGTTATAAAATCTAGCATCATAAATGTTAGAGAAGGAAAGGACCATTACATCACCCTGCCTATCTCCTGCCAAAATGGGCTAGTTCCCTACTGTATATTTTCTAGCCTTATACAAAATGTTTCCAGTAATCATCTGCTGATGTTTTAAATGCTCTGAATTACATTAACATTTAAAAAAAAAAAAAAGGGAAAATGTAATGCTCATAGAAGAGATGAACAGGTAGCCTCAGAACTACAAGTCCCTTTTTTCTACTACCACAGGTAGCAGCAGTAAAGCTTCTATATACTGTTTGGTCTACCAGCACTTCATAACCCTGACCTAAGGAGGTCAACTTCATGGTTGAAAAAGCAGCTCAGTCTCCATGGCTCATTTCGTCCTTCAGCCTCCTGCTGTGATTACTGACAATTTAGCCAATGTATTTATTTATTTTTATTTCCTTACTGTACCCAAATACAGAGATACAGCCACATAATATACTGGCCATACCCATAAAAAGGCTGCTGTGGATGGGCCTACACAAACATCATCTAGAAGTCTTTGTGCTTATTTTTTCTACGAAGATACAGAAAACTTCTCCGTGGCTTCCCATGATTGTACAAGCATCCAAACAGAAGTATTCCCATGTCCTATACAAAAACCTGATAATTTTAACTTTACCCCATTACATGTTCCCCTTGAGATGTTAATTTTAACTTTACCCTTCCAATCTTCCCTGAGAGATAAAAACGTCCAGAAGGGTAGCCAGCCTAGGATGTGGCAGCCTAATGAAATTAAGTGAGTTCCATGGATGAGCCTGTCTGACTGTAAACTGAATTCCTGTCAACTCCAACTCTGCCAAGCATTTAATCCATAAAACTCTACACAACACAGCTGTGTTTCTGGGGGGGGCGGGGGGGGCAAAGGATATTTTTTTGTTTATTTTAGGGGACTTTTTGTTTGTTTCCTTTTCTACTCCAGAGTGTCTTGAAACATTAAAAGGGCACATCACTGATGGTGGTGATGGTAATGTCACACCTGAGTAAGTAACACAAAAGAAGTGACTGTGGACGAACTGTTCCTTAAAGAGGGAAAACTGGATCCAAGTGTGGATGATGGAACTCACTTAAACTTGGCAGGATGACTGCCCAACAGAAGGAGCTCAACCCAGAAGAGAAAGATCGGAGAATGGAAGAAATGTGCCTGCTGGGAACTGGACTGAGAATGACATGCTGCCCTCAGATGTTAACAGCAGTCTGATGATAGCCTGGACTGAATTCAAACCGGTGACCTAAAGCAGAAAGATTCTGTATCTAACTAGTAATCCCCTGATCCATGGTACTTCAGTACTTCTAATACAAAAGAAAAATTACAGTCCCAGGGGAGACTTCATTGGAGGGTAGCGTGCTAGAGACTAAAAAAAAATTTAAAAGCTTATGAAAAAACATGCAGTTTCTTCCACCAAATGATAATGCTCCTATGTGAACTTTATCAAAGCTAAAAACTGAGGAAAAAAACCAAAAATAAAACATTTCTTATAATTCTTGTTGGATAGCGATTAATGGGTGAAATTTCTTCAGTTCCATTTCATGATTCAGTTTTTCATTACACTAGTGGACTTTCAGGATTAAAATTTTTACAAGACACACAGAAAAGGAAGGGAAAAAAAAAAGACTGTCTGACTAGGCTCAGCACAAGCCATGGGATGTATGTAATATGTGTATTTAAAACATAACAAGAGTGTACATTGTCAGCCCTCAATAATGGAGGCTTCACAACACAACTTCAGCAGCTGAAGTTACTTAAGTTTGAAAGTGTAACATAAAAAGTAAAATTGGCTGCTTTTCTGAGATGACAGAAGTTGCATTATTATGAATAACAGTGAAATAACATGGCATGCACTTTTTCTTGAGAAAGTGTTAAGCTCCTAACTGATTAGTAAGGAATGAAAGAAAGCATGCTACATTTTTATTGTAGATACTATTTACAAAATAGGACTACATAATCTTATTGGGTAGTATCCTGTGAGCATCTCAAAAATCTTAACAAATTATAAGTCCTAGGTTAAATACTTTTAAAAGCAGAAAAATATTGTTTTTAAAACATCTTTTATTATAAATTCAGCATCTTTCCCATATCATTCCCCCTCTCTAGTGAGATTATCTGTGGATTGTAACTATAATCATCTCTCAACAGCAGGGTTTCTTAATACAAGGTGAGTTTTTTAAACTTCTTCTTACACGAGTAACAAACATTACTCTTCAATTCCAGAAACACTCAGACCATGCTATGAACTGATAATATGCCAACATTCTTGGTTTTAATTTAAGCTCATTTCAAGTTTCATCAGCAAGGAGGAAGAAAGCCTTGAAATGGTAACATTCATTTTATTTTCCCTCTATTCAATGACTTAAAATAAGAAAAGATAAAAGGATATGCTAAAAGATTGAGCCAAAAAATAGTTGCTTCAGGGCAGATATTTCTTTATGTCATGTTTCAGCCTGGAACAAAGTTTTACACACAACTTATAAACCTGGAAAAAAAAGGATTTATAGTTCAAGTGTTACCGATACAACCTTAAGTACAGTGTGCTACTGACACCTTAACTACAGCATTGCATATGGTGCTGCTGAAATAAACCATCTCATTCTTTCTTTTTACTGAGAGAATGCTGTAATCATTAAAGCATTCTTGCCCTCTGTATTCTTGGGAGTGGTCTGTCCATAAGTTATTAATAAACCATGGAAAGGTGCAGCAGCAGACCAACTATTCATATTAATGACTGCCTCATGAATATTCAGCTGCATGTTGACTCTTACCTCAGAGGACCAAGGGAACCAAAATCCAGCCCCCTATTCTACCACTTAAACCTCCTCATGCTGTAATATTTTATTTTGAATAATAATGCCTAAATCTGTAACACTGCCTCTTTTCCAAAGCTAAATAACTGTTGTTCCTGTAAGAGTGTGAGTGGGGCATTGCTATCAGCTTCATTAAAAAAAACCCACAACAATGAGTACACATAGTAGTCATAAGTCTTTAGTTTAACTAGAACTACATTACCTATAATTTAACATCTGCGCAGATTTAGTGCTAAAGTAATAGTTGCTGCTGCCAGCTGCATCATGTTCTGAAGCTAAAACTACCTATTTGGTTGTATTATTCCCCTTCTAGTCAAATATGATGCAGCATGGATGGGCAAATGCACACACACACTTCAAAACACTCTGACTACTGTATTCCCTCCTACTCAATACCTTTTACTCCCACTGATTTTTAATTCTGACTTTTCTGTATTCTAAATCGAAATCTCTTGACCGTAATCTGTTCCAGCAACATAAGACAAAAACCATCATTGATGTAGAAGGCTTCTAAGTGGGATTTATCAGGGGCTTGTTTGCCTGAATTATTTGTCATTTCATTTTTCTTTCTCAAAAACATTTTTCTTTAAAGAACAGCTCTTCTATAGCCAAGATGCGAATAAACACTAGATATCCTTTCAGGGCCAGCACACACTTCCTTATCCAAATCCACCACTTCCTTTTCAAAGGACAGAACTCCTTCAATTCTATACATCCTCTAAAAGTTAGAAATGAGCACCTTTACATGTAGTAACAAGCACCTGGGAAGCCAACTGGAGCAGTCGGAGCACATATTTTAATAAGCAGCTCTTAAACAATAAAGTGAGTGGTAATTGGGCACAGAAACATAAATTGTCAGAGCAAATTAAGAAAAAGTCTTTGCTTTTCAGTGTGTTATATGCAAAATTATCTGTAAGATTACACTAGACATACATTTGAACGAGTACAGATTCTTATACATTTGGTCAAATTATCTCAGAATATATAGATAATTAAGTGTGCTTTTCTTTTGGATAAAATTAATGGCAGCTTTCTGTCCTTAAACCAGAGCCAATGGGGAAACAAAATATGTTTAGCCCTGAAAGAGTTGTGGTAATTCAATCCCTGCACTCTCCTTATTTTCTTGATGACAAAGAGAAACTCCCAACTGGCAAGGCCACCTGCACTGATTACTCCTCCATCCACACCCACGGAATAGGAAAATGAGCCAATGATCATTAACCTTAATTTCTTCTAACATAAACCTCAGCTTTTTTTTTTTTTTTTTTTTTTTTTAGGTTTGCTTCTCTCAAAACTCCCATGAGATTGGGGGGCGGGGGGAGATAAGGAAAAAAAAAAAAGGAGGGGAAAAGTCATAACTGCAAAAAAAAAATCAAGAGAACTGAAAAGAACTCAGTGGCTTTTTTCCTTCTGTTTCACAGCTGGCTTATTATAACTTCACAGCACTTGGATAAAGGGATTTTGAGGCACTATCATCTCTCTTGATAGCAACTTCTTTCCCTCCCCCGTCCCTCTCTCCAAGCAATAAGGTAAATGCTAATGCATGGGTTTTCTGGGGTTTTTCAGATTTTTTTTTTTTTTCCCTGAAGATATTACTGGGTAAAGGCAGTTGGCAAAAACAAAGATGGGTCTGGACACCAGGAATGCAGGTGTGGCCCAATGTCAGGACTAAAGGGCCAAGTACATCTGGGTGGGATATTTCCAGTGTAACTACTTCAAAATACAGTAGAGAATGCATCACACCTCCTGGTCATCCACATTCTGTTACTGCCAAATGGAGTAATTTTTGGTTCAAGCTGTGTGGGACTAGCTCCCACTGGCATTACATCACCTTCTAATGGATAAGGCACTCATTTGGACCCTCTGAAGAATATAATGTGTGTGTATCTATATATATATATATAAATACATACTCATAACAGATATAATATGTAAAAAGTAATAATGCTGTAGAAATAATGGTTTGTATAGTACAAACGTGTGTACTGAAAACAGATAGCCGGTTGTCTTATTAAATCTCAAGACAGAGCTAGATAGACCTTAATCAACATTTTCAAAGGAATTACACATCTATAAAATGAAGAACTTATCAATTCATTGAAGTATGCTTGGCTATATCCCCTGCTGAAGTAATCTTTTTCCTGCAAATATTTTTTTAAAAATTATACAGCTAAATAAAAGCAAAAAATATTTTACTATGTATTTTTTTCATTAGGATTACTGAATTAAAAAGCAAATAAATGTTCAAAGAACATAACAAAAGTGTGATTGTATTACCTTCAAATACATTACAACAAGCTGTTTGTCGCCTACCAAACACATACAGCAGGGCTTCTGTGGAGACCAGGAGGCAGACAGTAACTTTGATCACGCAGACATTCCTCATTATTTCAGACCTCAAATCAAGTAGCAACAGTCAGGGGAAGAAAGGGGTGAGAGACATGGGGCTGCTGGGGAGGAAAAGGGAAGCAGACTGCAATTTTGTCCTAGGTTCAGCATCCTAATTTAAACAAAAACAGGCTGTTGGCATCTCTATGCTTCCCTGCAGCCCCCTCCCCTTCTCTGTGCTTTCCAGCCTCCTGGTTCACTAAAAATGACAAGCACATTTCTAGGCTCTGCTTTTTTATCAAGCTGACAAAGGTCAACAATACTAGCCAGAAGAGTGTTGAAGTATTCAGTGCCACAGGTCATCCTAATAGATACTGGAGGGACTCATTGCAACACCACTGTAAGCCAAGACAGCATGATTTTTAAGAGGCAGCACTTTGCACGTTCACAGCCTGGTTAATTTAATACAATACTGGCCTCTTGTTTGCAAAATATCATCGGCACATTTCAGAGCTGGTATCGTTCTGTGGGTGACAGTAAGGTGACTGAATTCAGGCATGTTAACAGATGCACCTTTTTATGCTCTGTTAAACCATGTCACAGACTACAGCCCCTAAGTGCATTCCTTTATTTATGCTGCAGCCAGCTGAGCTAATTATCAGAGACAGAGCCGGTTCTAGCTCTATAAAGTCCAGTGGCTGTGTATGCATGGGAGGAAAAATGGGATGGGGAGGGGGTGGGAGGGGAGAAGAGAGACTCTTTTTGAAAGCACTTTCTTAAACACGTCTTTGAAGTCTTTGTGTTATTTCATGGGTGATATGAAGGGGGGCAAGCTGTATTAGCAGTTTAAGAATACAGTAATGTTTGGTTCAAATGTGCTGTGTCGTGTCCTGTCCCGTCCCTCCCCCACTTCTTTTTTTTTTTCTCATTTGAGCAGTTATGTTTAGGTCCAAACAGCTATAAAATAAACATTGGTACAAAACTCTCTCCAACACTCAAAAATAGTGGAAGACGCTACCCCAGGAAAAAAAAAAAAAGGTAAACAAAAGAGCTTGTTACATCTCTCCGTACAATTCTGGTCTGTTTTATCATATGTGGGCACAGGAACACCCACTTACAGCTCTCCTTCCACCAAATATTCCAATATGCCAAATCTTCTCCACAAGCCTTTATGCCACAGTCATATTTTATCAGTAGCAGCAGCTACCTCCTTTCAAAGATTCAAAATTCTTAGCCAGTTTGGCCATTTTTTTACCAAATTAATGTCTTTTGCTTGCACAACTTCTTCCTGTACTACAGTTTTCAGCAAAAAAGTTCATGATCCTTAAGAGAAAAGAGGGGAAAAAGGACTTGATGTTGACATTTTTTTTACTACTTATGACTAAATGACCTTAACCAAAGAATTAAATCATTTGTCTTATGAGCAACAGTGTAGGTTTTTTTTTTTTTTTTTACAGCATACAATTTAGCTAATAACTAGTTGGGGCCAATCTGTAACAAGTCACATATTTCCATTGTCCCTTCACCCCCTGCTTATGCTTTTACCACATCCTAACAAAAACATGACCAGAACTGGTGAAAAACATACGGTTCCAACTAATGAATCACATACTTTCCCGCAAGTGCAGTAAGTACTACCAGCTGTGACAGTCTTGCTTTGGCAGTAGAACCAGTGCAGAACAAGGCCGACACATCTGAAACCAGCTGTACTGAAAAACCACAAGCAATTTAAGTCCGTCTGCCTTCTCAGGGGCTTCTTTGTCTCTGTCTGTGTCTCTGCTCTGTCCCTAAAACTTGCCAGCCATCTTGTTTTGACAGAGTTCAGAGTTTCAGAAGTTTCAAGGGGGAAAAAAATCCGCTGATTCAGGAAACTGGGTTTCAAGAAAATGATAAGGAGGTCTTTGTCAAACCAGCCCGAGTCAGAAAATTTAAAGGGACAGAGAACGCATCTAACCGTCTGGTCTGCTTGTGTGACAGCTTAAAGCACAGAAAAAGACAGGCATATATTTAAAACATGCGTATATCCATAAATCTGTATTTGTACCTAAAATCACAGAACGGTCCTCATGAATGAAGGAGGGTGTAGGGAGGAATGCTGTCCTGAGATGTCAAGATTTTATCAGATTAAATCTGGGAAGGTCACAAAACTCACAAATTACTTCATTAATCTCTAATTATATACATCACCCCAACAGGAAAACCAGTAGAAGTTATACCCCATCACACTGCCTTATGTGCTGTAAATACCACATGCTTTATTGAAGACTATTCCAGTGGTATTTCAGAGAGCCTTTTAAAAATCTTGAGGGGGACAATTTCTTGATTCTTCTACACATAAGCCAGGTACTAAAATTAACATATGCCTACTATACTTGACTGAGAGGGAGCGAAAAGTAATCAATGTGGGGGGAAAAAAAAAATCAGCATTGACTTCGAGTGGCTTTCCTTTACATAAGAAATGCTGTGACATTCAGGTCTGATGTTTCAGGTCCATCTAGGACTAAAAACGAGTACTGAATATCACACTGGGAAGTCCACTTTTACCCTCACGCCTCCAAAAAAAATAATACTCTTGCTTCCACCCCTGCAGAAATGCAAAAGATATAAACCCTAATATTCTTTAAAAAGTCAAGATCCTTGTCCAGGACTGGTCTTTCCTTATCTTGCAGCTCACATAGGTATGCATTTTAGAGAATATCCATATAGGAAGGGGTGAAAATTTTTGATGTAAATTGATTTTTCATTAATTACAACTTTTTCAGAATTTCTGAACAAATTTAGATTAAATAATTGTCTCATGATGGATTCCTGAAAATAGCACAATAGGTACATCACACATCTATCATAAGATTTTCCAGCAGACACATATGTCCCCCCTTCAATACATTTTGGGCAAGCAGCGAGAAAGGCCAAAACCCACAGCGGTTCGTCCCCTTTTGGTGACTGTTTTTGTACAGTGTATACGTGTGCACACAAACACTGTAAACACGTTTATCAGCTTTAAGGCTTTTGGTTCTCACTGGGTATGGTCACATTACCCCCCAGCAGTAAAGCTATTAAGTGAGCTATTCAGAGTCTCCCTATCAAGTGCAAACAACACTTTAATGTGGTGCTGTTCTATTATATATTTTGTATGCACACATACTTTGTAGGAAAACTATTTTAAGTATAGTTTAACATATAAATACATGTACTGTGACCTCTCTCTACCAAACAAGCCTGTGATGTCATGCTGACAGACTAACAGCAATGTATGCACTGCAAGTCCAGTTATACAGACCTCCCTCTGTAATCAGGAAGGGAATCAACTAACAAAACAAAATTTCAACTAACAGTATTTGCAAATGATGAGAAACTTCTCAAGTCAGCTTTGACATACCAAACAGCATCATGATTTTAAGAATTGTTCAGATTATTATTCATTCCTGGATGTGCCATGTATTCTACAAGGAAGCTTGAACTTACTCCACTTTCAGTGGTTAAAGAAATCCCCTTAATGGTATTTGTATTTATCCCTTTCTGGTACATGGATATCTACTCCTGAATCTATCTGTGGTCAAGTTATTGTGTTTCCTATACTAAAGGTAAACCTGATGCTGTTCTTACATTACAGTTGAGGCTCTCACCAGCACTGGAAAACTGGGAAGAGTGATCAAAGATGCTGAAATTTAGCTCCATCCTCTCCTTCTTGGTAAGATAGACTGAAGACAGCTCAGTCATATGCCCTCTAAAGAGCTGCACTGGCTGGATTGGAATTTTAAAGGTTTATTTGTGTGGGACAGGTATAGGAGGTTATGAAAAGAACAGACAAAGTCTTCAAAGTATCTTGTATATTACCTTAACACCAGCCCTGCACCAGCAACATCAACTGTGCAGCCTTTTAGTTAACATAAGGTAAAAGCAAATTACAAACTTGAGTTCTTTACACACTTAAAAATCACCTTTTTCAACTGTAGGGCAGAAGGTGGTTTTGTTTTAATGATTTACTGGTTTACCTCAAATTACAAACTAATAAAATATATTTCCTCTTAAAATGAAAGAGGTCTTCAGCAGACCTTTGTAGACTGAAATAAAGAATAGTCATAACAATAATAAACTGCTATCACTGAATTAGCTTTACAATTTACATTACCTTCTAATGTGAGCTTTATTCTTCTGTCAGCACAAAAAATGACACCCATCCATTTTCCAAATTCAAAAGAAGAAAACCCCACACAACCAGTCAAGCATCAAAAGAACGAACTGAGAGAAGACACTTAAGAGATGTCCAGTATCAACATAGGAGGGATAACTTTTGCATGGTGTCTTATAACTTCATCTACAATTATATAGCTAATTCTAAATCCCTGTTATCAAAATTTTACTATAATGAGAACTGAATAATCATATGAACAATATACCTTTTCAGTTCCAATTTTTATCTCCTTTTTTTTTCTGAAATAGACATTTTATAGACATTTCAATTTAATATAAAGTGATTCCAAAAATTGCAGTATAAAATACAGTACCCTATATGTTAGCACATCTCACTACAGTTTCCTGAGTAGAGCAAAATGTATTCATGCACACTTCCCTGAATGGGAAACAGAATCTCTGTTTGTTCTGTTTCAATTAATGGTTATTTATCAGTTCACTTTTTTACATTCAGATATTTAAAAAAACTTGCCACATTGTAGCAGAGGAATTGCTGAGAAGGATTAAACTCAGGAATCAAATATATTTTTTTTTCTTGACAAAAAGTTTTGAAGCATTAATCCAATCTATTATTCAAAGCCAATGTTACGTAACTCAGCCAATTGTAAAATTCATCCAGTGATTTCCAGAAGTGGTCGGACTGCTTGAATTGAAAACTACAGGTTTTTTTCCAGAAATTGTATGATTTATAAAAACTGCCGATCATTAATGCACCTTTTATAAACCAAAAGGAAGGTATAAATTTACTGTATAAGTTAACAGCTTGACTAAGCCAGGTTATAATTAACAGCAGTGCCTAGAAAAAAAAGGTGATAGCTGCCCTTGGTAGTTGGCTAATATTCAGTGTTAGAAAATCATATTATTTCTTGTAAGAAAAATCAGTATAATCATAGATTTGAACATGACAGTACTATTCACTGCTTCTCTGAGGGGCAGATTCATATCGAAATCACCAACCCATCTACTTTCAGGTACCTCTCGAGTTTCTTTGGAAATAGTTATCCTTCTCTCCCAGAGAAGGGAGCATCCAAGGTAGTAGAAGATGCTGAGGTTAGCCATTCTTCAACATGTCAGCTGGGTAAGACAGAGATACAGTGCTCCAGCCACGTAAGTGAGGCCATAGAACAAACAGCTCAAATGTACACCTGCATGAGACATGTAAACAACAGCCATAGAAGACTGTGAATCTATAATTTTTTGATGCTTCAATGTATATACTTTGATTTGCCCTTCACAGTTACATGAAAAAACCCAAAGATTTTCTTAGCCATATAGGTGCAACTCTATAGTTTTTCAGTAAGACTTGGGCAGAAGAACACATTTCTTACTGTGTTATACACAGTATATACACAAAACGTGTAACATATATGACATTAGTTTTCGGTTTGGGGGGTACTCCTTTCTTTTTATAGAATCATAGACTAATTTAGGTTGGAAGGAAACTCTGGAGGTCATGTGGTCCAAGTCCATCCTGAAAGCAGGGATACTTTTAAGCAGAATCTCTTCTGGTTGAGTTTTTCTAGAAATCATTTTGTTAAGGGTTTTTTTTCCGTAATTTTAAAATTATATGAATACAGAATTCTTGACCTACGTTATTAAGCGTTACGATCTACAATAAGAAAAATAAACACGGGTGTTGAAAGATTTGTCCATAAAGAGATGGCACAGGCAGGATCAGAGGTCAGGCAGGAGCTTGCAGTTCAATCCATAAAACACTGTTGCTTAACAAGTGTTTATGTTGTCTTTTAAATAGACTTCATCTTCAAATTAGTTTTACCTGCTTAGCAAAATAATGCTATGCACTCCTTTCCAAGTAAATACTGAATATACAAAACATTGTGTGGGCTAATACTAAAGTCTACATCATCTCAGAAAGGAATCTTTATTTTCATTCTGTGCTTAGTTCTCTCATACTTTTTAATGAAGTCAGGATCTTCTTATATTTTGTCAAAAAGTCTCACCCAAATCAAAATTATATAGAAATGTCCTCTACAGTCTCCTAGTTTCTTGCTTTTTAGCGTGTTAGAAAAGCATACGCTACCCTCAGAAAAGCTCTTTCAGTTTTCTCTTATCATCACCACCATTAGGTGCCGAGTTGTAATTCTGTGTAAAGAGTTTTTACTATGCCTTTTCCTCCCATCAAAAACCTCATCCCACCATTCCAAAAGGAAGAATAAAACATCTGAGTACCTGAACAAAGTATATTTAACAGATACATTTTATGACACTACAGCTACAAGTCCTTAGATGAGTGCCATTAGTGATTTATTACAAATTAGTTTCTTTCATGTCCTGTCTAAGCCCCAGAATCATTTTAGCCAAAGCTGGCATTGCTGCAGATGTGAGCTGTGTTACTATATAATGGGGACAGCAATGGAAATATTTTCCTGAAAAATCTAACTAGCCCTAGTAATACCCACAATTTACTTACATGCAGTCTACATAAACAGTTATGCTGGATTTAGCTTGTGTTTAGCACCACTTGATAAAAACTATTACCAATGTGGTTTACATAAATTACATGTAGTCTATTCCATATGGAAACCATATTTTAGCAGCAGCCAGTGTTTAATAATGAACACTCTGCCTTGCTCTCTCACAGGCAGGCTCTTTCTTGCCTCTTTCTGGCTGTGCTGTTCCTGTGATTTAAGAAGATATTTAGCTCATGAAACAAGTCATTTGAATATTCATGCTGCAGTTAAAAAGGGATAATTTTATCCCATGTTATACTGTTAACAAGATGACCTGCCTCTTTGAAATGTAGTGCACTAAATTATCCTCATCTATAAGTTTTTTCAAATATAGGCTAATAACAATTCACTGCATTAACATCATTATTTGTCTAAGTTATTAAGGACTTTTAATTGTTTACTTCATGATAAGTCTCTTTAGCCCGTCATGTAAAATTAATTAACCAGCAGGCCACAAAGAAATACAAGCACAAAGTGGTTCAATATTTTATTGTAACTTTGTGTACTTTTGTACTTTTGTTTAATAATGGTGGATGCATTTCATTAGACGTGATAGAAGGTGTAGGTTAAGCAGAAATCATGGAAGACTATATACTAATGATAGGAATAAATGTCTTCTTGAAGATTTCAAGCTTACATATATACTTAGATTTCCCTACTAAGCTTATGCAAAAGAGATAATTTTTCTGTCAGGACTGTAAAATTTTAGGCTGGAATTCTGATTCTTTTGAAGTTCATGGCAATTTTGTTCTTTTGCTGTGGCCACATTTAATCCTCAATTTATAAAATGTTTAATATATCAGTTAGCAGGAAGAAAAAGCAGGTTCTAACAAAAGCACTTCCAGAAAAATAAAAGCTATTACAACAAGAGCAGGCCTACCCCATTCCTCTGTTCTTTATTTAAACCTTTAAGATATAAGAAAAAGCTTAAAGATTTTACCCAAATAAACTAGTCAGAGAAATGTAATGAAAACAATGAGCTAAAAAAAAAAATAAAGAAAATACAAGAAAAGCTATTACAAGGTAATGCTCTAAGGACCTAGATGAGATGCTCTTCTTCCTGGAAAATTAGAGTGAATTTAACAGAAAATGGCAACATTGCTAAGGAGCTTTAAACTAAGTCTTACTGTGTATAAATACCTATATCTCTATAATATAATCCTATACAATTCAGAAAGCTTGTATCAAGGATACAATTCTTTATAGCTCACATACAATATAAAATTCCAAACATCTGGTGAACTTCAAGGCAGAGCTTTCCATCTCCCCCGAGAGTTATCAGCTGGAATATAATGTTATCAGCTTTCGCACACTTCTTGGTGAGATGCAATCTACTTGCCTGAGAACATGAGGGAGAGCCAGGAATTCCTGTTTCAGTTCCAAATTTGTGGACTCTCTAAGATTTCTGGTAAGTCAAGAACTCTCAGCTGCCTCACTTTCATAGCCTCCAGAAACAGGGATACTTAGGTGCCTACTTTTCAGACCAGCAAGTATTAATTACTGAATTACTGACCATTATATAAATATTTCAGTAAAATTCTTTGAATGGTAGTGCTCACTTCACAGTGCCTGAAAACAGACACTTTAAGAAGACTTTAAAGTAGAACATTGACATATGAACATCACTTATCTTAGGTGCAGACATAGTGATGCCATTTACGAAAGCAAAGAAGACTTTCAGTTGCCCAGACAGTAGAGTTAGTGCCTTAATACAGTGTAATTCATCATAACTCAATCAGCAGTTCTCTTCAGATCAACTGACTCATCGACAGCACAATTCCAGTTAACTCAGTGTGCATCAGTGACGTGCCACGGGATGCACAGAATACCTTTGTGTGTTCCCCAAAGGTCAGGACAACCAGAGCTGTTTGGCTGCTTCCTGAAGACAAAGCTGTTTCACAATCTAATGAACTACTAGAGAATACCTGGAGGGTGTGGAATCTGGATACTACTCAAAGCTTGCCTTCTGACATGACTTTTATCTATCAAAGACCAACACCTGTCCCCAAACTCGAAACTGGTAACTCAAACACAGTTTGTGAGCCACTAGGAAATCTGCATCCCAACAAGGCAGAAGGGAGTTGGTAAATACCAACAACAGTCTTTATTGTGAAAAATGTGGGGAGGAATGGCAAGAAAAGTGCTAACAGTTTGAAGACAATGAAATTATTCTTTAAATTATTCTTTTAAGGAAGTGGTTCTTAACCTGTAGTCCACTGAGCCCTGGAGGGCTGTGATGTCATCACAGGGGGTCCGCAAAGGCTTAAAGCAAGGGTGGGGAACATGCAGTCTGAAAATAGTTGGTCTGGCCCACAGAAAGCACTGCACTTCCTTTTCCCAGACCCCCTCCCCTCAATGCTGCTCTCATACTCAAGCCCCCTGCCCTCCTGTTTCACTGATCAAGGATGCCAATTAAACTCAGCCACTAGAGTAAAAAGAGTAGGCTTATTTTACTGTTAATAATTAAAAGATATAACCAAGTAATACAGAAAATAAGCAATAGGGAAAATACAGAAAATAAGCAATAGGGAAAATACAGAATAGTGCACTTAATTATTACTACATACAGTTAATTTTAGAAAATAAGAATAAGCAAGGTAACGCACCTAATCATTACTACATGATGGGGAGAATAGTGATTAAGAAAGATACCTCACCACCTGCATACGTTACCAACATCCAGATCCACAGATGCTGGGGAGCCCCGGTTACAGCGAGGATTTGGAGTACCTTTCCCTGCAAGTGGGAAGTCCTACGCAATGCGTCCATCCATAGGTGAGGCATCCAAAGTCGCGGCAAGAGGGTCCAGCCTTATATACCAAAAAAAATAAGCAAGTCATAATGACTTGCACTCTTCTTTGAGCGGAAACATCTGGTGTCATCCTCCTGTTGTATTCCACCCAAAGCCTGGCCAGGGCTCGGGGGGGAGAACCAAAGGAGTTTCTAACAAGGCCAAACACTTGGGTTCTCAGCCTTGAACAAGGCTAAGTGTGGGAAGTTGGATACATTGTCACAACATTTCATCCTCACTACTGATTACATTTTGTCTAAGCTACATCTTTCACTAGTGAGCTTACATATTTCATTAATGATCAGATACTAACTAATAAACACTAATGGTAATCCAGTTTACTAATTAGCAGATACTAATAATGGATAACGTTTGGTTGTGAGGTTCATCTAGAGGTCAACTTTGTTTCAGGGCCTATTATTCAGACCCTAGCACTACCCCCACACACACACCTGTCCTGATGCGCTAGCATATGCTGTGCTAGTATGGTTGGTGGGACCTACTTTCACTAGGCGGTTTTTCTCTTAAAGACATTTTCTTAACCCAATGGCCCTCTTTAGGGCCACAACGGGGCTGAAGTCTTTTCCTCTAAGTGGTAGCCCTGGACCTATAAACAAAAATATATGGTGACTGAACACAGACAAACAAGGGGGGAGTGAGAAGAATTGTAAAAACTTTTCATCAAATTTTAATTTAAAAATTGGCATCAAATTCAGAACTAGCATGTTAAAATACCATAAAATGGGACATTTGAGAAAGAAGAGTGTTGATGCTATTATTTTAAATTCATAGGGAATCATTGCAATAAAGATACTGCAACAGGAGTGTGTGCATTAGCAGATTAACTTATTTCCCCTTCTCTCCAAATCTGAAAGCCGCTCAAGAGAACATTGAAATAAATATTTGATGCAGTCTAGTGCTTTAAATCTTGAATTAAGTCTTAGTGGTCTGTGGCCACAAAAGGTATTTAAAGGGGGTCAATGGTGAAGGAAAGGTTGAGAATCCCTGTTTTAAGGCATTATTCACAATTTCTTGTAGAAGTGTTTTAGTAAATAAGAAATCTCATGAACAAGAAAATAGTATTATATCAACAAATTACAATTAGACGGCATGCATTGCTCCAAGTATGAAAATGTTTCAAAAAGGAACACTCATTCCCAATTTACAGTTGGAAAAAGCAAGGCATATGAAGTGGAACTTGCAAGTAATTAATGAAAGTCCCATTAAGAAAGTTCAAGTTCCACAGATTTAGAAAAATCAGAATTCAGTGAGAGAGAACACCAACAAACTGAACTTACTACTCATCCTTATTGATCCTCTTACTAAACTAAGCTTTCTTTTATACAAAGGTGCTGAAAGAGCATATAAATAACACTGCAGTGGTTTTAATGTCCTAGAATAGTAAGTAGCAAAAGATTCTTACACTTAAATAAACATCTACAAGTGGCAATCTCTATCTAAACTGCTCTAAATTCTTTGATTGAGTAAATGAAATTTCCCATTCCATGAAATTTCTAAGAATTTCTCATCCTAAAATTTCACAAATGCTTGGGTCCTGTTTTGTTGATGCTTTGAAACCAGCTATTCATAATGTGCTGAGATTCCTGATATTCAGGTACAATTACAGAAAAAGGTATTTAACATGGAGAGTTTACATGGACAGTTTGGGCAACTGTCTCAGAAAATGTTTAGTATTGCAGATGAAAATCTCATGACAGATCCTCTTCCATAAAAACATATCAGGTCTAATCACTGATAGTGATTACTGACTTTTCCGATAGCAATCCAGATTCTTAGAGAACCTTGCAGGTTTCCATTCACAGGGGACACATATCTAGTATTCATAAACCATCATCTTTTTCCTTATTTAGCCATCACAAAATTCTGAATAAAATCGCATGCTGTTTTCATAGATAATTAGGTACAGTTTGGGTCAGATCTATTTAACATGGAAAAACTGGCAGACCTCTAACTGTTATTGTGAGAGTCTGTTACTACTGGCACAAAATTTAAGTATGTTCATACTTTTCTAACTTCTAATTTCAGTGTTCTGCTACTAATTACTAATGTCAAAACCAGAACAAAAGCTCACTGCTTGGCTTGTTGACTTCTGCATACAGATGTCAAACACACAGAGTTCATTAATGATTTCAAGGTGACGGAAACCAAAGAGATGTCCAAAACTGTGCTGTTGATTATTGGTTCTTTTCAGATTAGGATCTTCATGAATGGAGAAAGCACAGTTAAAACCAAAATCTTAATTTGACATACACTCTAAGTCATTTTACACTTACATACAGTACCAAGGGAATACCCTGGAGAGCCTAGAATACGTAAGGATGTAAAAAACTTAAATATAAGCCTAGTTTGCTGAACTGCATGGCATCAAGTGGTTACCAAAGAAGAAAAACTAGCTGGAGTGAGATAGAAATAATACATTCACCAGTAAGTGAATGTGTAATGATCTTCAAACAGAGTATGTAGACATCTGTCTACATCTGTTCAAAATGTCTTATGTGGTCAATTTTTAAAAATTGCAAAGAGGCAACAATGGGTAGTTACCTGTGTGACTGGTATAAAAGTAGTATAGGGGATAATTTAAAATGTGCATAAGCATTTACTGAACATTACAAGGAGTGTGCAACTACAATGGTGATCTCCCCTTCTAGTCAGCATGACATTTTGTAACATTAGAAAACTGTATTTTAACAAAATTCCAAGCCTGCAGATTTAAGTCCATTCTAACTCCCGTACCTAGTCAACCTACCATAATACAATTCTTCCAAGTAGAAAAAATAGTAATTATTATGTCCAGATTTCCACATACTCATTAATATTTGGCTAGAAAAGGGGGGTAAACATACAGTTATTTTATGAAGTCCTGAACTACACTGCTTTTGCAGAAGCTGAGATTAGTTGTTAGGGTAACAAAAATGTGAAAATCTGAACATGAAAAATGTGAACATGCACTCAACCCATAAGAGGAAGAACCATCACTGGCAGCCTTTACTTCCACAGGAATTTTTTCACTCTCTCATACTCAGTGTTGTAAGCTTACATTCACAACTGCTGTTGTGAAGTGTTTTATCCTTATATTACAGTGTGGAAGGTCCACAGAAACAGCAGTGGAGAGCAGGTACATACTGATGTCAAACTCACAATTAAAATGGGGTAGGGTAGCTTTCACATCCAGCATCCCTCAGTTCCACAAATCTGTAGCAGCACTTGAAAGGAGACCAGGTAAATCACTTACAGACATGTGAGACTGTTCCCTTTACAGTACCTCCTAAAAATATTCCATTCAGCAGTGAACAGACTAATCCTTAAAAACACAGAAGCATTAGAAAATACTGAGAAGAATTAATTGTTACCTATATTTCTCTGGAAAACATGTGGAACCTCAGAAGGTGGCTACCTAAACTATTCTTCCTGTACACTTACATACTTTGAAAGCAATTTTCTGAAATTTTCCATATTAGTCTCCTGATTCACATTCCGAGCTATTTTTGGCTTGTCTAGAGTACAGCTACGGCACCTGCACTCTCACCAATATCTACACAAACTCCACTGACAGACAGTAGCCATTTTCTGACCTTGTTTTGGTTCCTCCCTACATTGTATGTCAATATTCCCACCATTAAGGGATTTATTCACAGAAGTCACTACACAACTGAAGAGTTACGAGGTATGATTCACACTGTAACACCTGGGATCCTGTTTTGTCTGTGAAGAATCCAAAGACTGGTAACTTTGTGTTTCAGGTGGGCTGCCTGGTTATCTATAAATCACAACTATGCCCAGCAGTCCCACGTAGGATCAACCCCATTGTATATGCACTTCATAGATGGCTTTTAGGACAATTTATCTCTCTGGAAAGCTTGCAAAAACTACTGGGCAATTTACACACTCAAGTCTAACTTCTGAGGAAGGGTCAACTGTACAGCTGATCTGTTCACACGCACTAAGCCCAATATGTCCCAAACACGCTGTCCTTCCTCACTTTGCAGAGACTATCTGGTCAGTGCACATGCAGTAGGCCTGGCATTTCTTGGAAGCATGAGACTCATTGACCATGTGCTGCAGAGAATGTGAAGACATTTTTATGTCCAGGAAATCCTAGGCAGAAATACAATGGACATAGTTATACACCACATCTGCCTTTCAACAAGGTAATCAGAAATCAGCTCGCTTGCTGATGGATTATTTGCCCTCATGATGAGAATTATGTATAATAAACAGGACTAGTTACAACAGCTGAGTGGTTACCCACATCATAATGATGCCTTTGTTTTATTGAAAAACACCTCTTTGGGAGACCTTTTCACAATGCAAAATAATCCAGTAGTAAAATTGCTGTGGATTGTACCAATCTGAAAAACAATTTAAAATATTTTTAAACAACCTCATTAATTCTTAGCATTTAAAAAAGTATTTTCAAATAAACAAAACTAAAACATTTTAAAAAATACTACTACATATTTTACTTTTGTGTGGTATGTTATTGTCATTAACTGCTGTATTGTCAGCATCCCCTTTTGTAGGAAATACCCTGCAAATCACAATAAATATTTTAAAAATACCACTTTTTATCAAAAACCACACTGCTATTCTGTAATTCTTTTCTTTTTCCTCCCCTGAACAGAAACAGATTCAAGACAGATGCTTACAAATTAACTTTTGAACACTCCAATAACCATGACTACAATCATTCCCTCTGTCAATAAGTCTCTGGCTGGGCAGTAGGAAGACAGGCATCCTTTCCCATCCCCCACTGTACACAGATGACAGATTCCTTCAGCAGCTCCTCCTTCAAGTGCTGCACATCATTTGGGGAATTCAGCGCATCTAAAGAGTGGCTCTATGGAAGCCACTGGCACCTCAGTCATAAACAGCAGTGAACCCCTACATGCTTGAAGATGTTAATACATGCTTCCTCCTGCAACTTCCTTTTCTAGGCTATTCTCTATCCTTTCTTTGCAGACAGCCCAGGACCAGCAGATCAGGATGGAAATGTTCCAGAAAACTATCTGGAGATGCTCTGTTGGAGACAGAGCCTTAGATCTCAGAAAGTGAGGGATTTAGGAAATTCATCTGCACTGTAAAAACAGCAGGTACAATCTAAACTTTTGTCTAACACACATAAAATATATACCTGTACACCCAAGTGCATTCAAGTTCACAGCAACATCCTGCTTCCTTTTTAAGCAGAGTAATACTCCTTAGTAAGGTTCAAAAAATTGGGATGAAAAAAAAGAACTTGCCCTTCTCTGCAAAGTATTCTCCCACCATAAGCAAACACTAAAAGTAACATGTTGCTTAGCAATGTTTATCATTGGGCATAAACCTGCTCATCACAGTTAAGATTTATCTTAATGTTTCATAGGCCAAAATAAACAGTGACCCTCCACTTAACAGCGTTGTTTTCACAGGTTGTTAGCGGAAGTGCATTGATTATTTCTAGGTTGTATTTCACTTCTTGCATGCCAGTTTTAACTCTGCTCCTTTGGTCATTTCTACCGAGTCAAGTTCTGATAAAAGCAAGTAGGCACACAGGGACCAGGACATCAGACCTGTGCACAGAAACCTAAGAATCTGAAAACTGAAGGCACTTAAATACCAAGAGTAAAAAGAGAGCACACTGTTCCCAAACAAATTCAGTTAAAAATTGCTAGTGATGACAATTATAAGAAAATATTATGTTTTAGGTAATGTTTCCTACTATCTCTTCAGGTGCTTTAAAGAGGAGTGGATTCCATTAAGGTCCTAAGACCCCTTGTAAAAACATTGATTGAAGCGAGAAACCAGTAATCAGAATAAACACTTTGAAATTAGGCAATCAGCATGACTAAAATGTTTGCTTAACATTTCCTCCAATTTCTAAGCCATCCCTTAGGTGTCTTGCTTCTTCTGAAACAAAACTAAAATGCCTTTTGGACTCTCAGTAGTGGAAATAAATCACTGAAGTAAGTTACAATTCTGATAGATACTATCCCCCTCCAGAAGTCTCCACCACACAACCATCACCTCCTTTTCCACTTCAGCACTCAGCACTGCTGGGCAAGAGGGCAAAGGCAGAAGGAAAATTGCACCACCATTATTCTTTGAGTAGTGGCAGTCACAGCAGTAAAACTCCACAGAACCAACCCAGAGAGAACAACAGTCCCATACTGACAAACACTGCATGAGCACAAAGGAAGCACAGCTGTGAGGGAAAACCTCAGTTAAGCAGAAAAGAAACTGTTATAAGACTTCAGAAACATAGGCAGCATTACTGTGCTGAATCTTGTTTGCTCCTGGATTGGGCTTGTTTTGATTTTTTTTTCTTTTTTTGACACACCAATTATGTTGTCTTTTTTGCCATATAAAAATGGCCAACAGGGTAACAAAGAACGGTAGTGTGGATGTGGTATAAGAAACAAGCAAGGATGGAATAAAAGTGACTGGGAAGTAAGGAGAAGAACAATTAAAAGAACAAAGTGGAAGAGAAAAATGGGCTGAGGTAAGGTCATTCCAGACAATGCATAACAGGGTAAAAAGCATCTCCAAGGCACTGCAAAAACACAAAGGGGTGTCATGGGCAGGGAAAACTGTTTCATCCACACCAGAATAAAAAGTTCAGTTTTGCCTTCAGGAATACTGCTCTGCAGTCCTCTATCTGCATGGCTGAAAGCAGCCACCTCCAGATAAAAACTGCTCCAAGCCTTCTCCAGATACGGAGCCGTGTCTTCCTCCTCATTCTCCACTGCTCAGAAATACAAACACACCCTACTAAGTGCTTTGCAGAGATGTTCACATGAAATTGTTCTTCCCCATCCAGTCAAACATATATTTAACTTGGGATTTACAGGGGTTTTATTTGCTTGTTTCTACCACAGAGTAACACTGAAATGATTTATCTTCCTAGTAATGTAAGGATTAGGATCAGATGTCATGAGGTAAACAGTCATTGAAAACAACTGGGTCATAATAGCTCTTCACAGGATAATTAGTAACACTTCACTAAAACTATGGACCAGAACAAGAGTTAAAATGAATGCTTCCACTAAATAGTATAAATAGTGTTATTTGTGAACTGCCCAAGTCTCACAGTAATTCTTAGGGAGGATCAAGTCCCTCAATATTACATCTTTCAAAATTCTCTTATACAAAACTAGATGTGTATATATTAATAGCTTTTTATGAACATTTACTCAAAATGCTTCTGAACTTTCTCTCTGTGTGTTTGTGTCTTCTTTGTGTTCACTTTCTCTGAATCTTCTGGGACTGTTTTCTGGCATGAAAGTTTGCAGAAACAACAAATTGAATGTTAAGTGGCAGCACTCTAGGAATGGTTTCCCAGAATGTAGGCATCTGCAACAAAGCACTGCAGGACAAATATTAGGTCATGAGGAAATGTGATGGTATGCATGTTATTAAATTTCCAAAGTTTAGCATCTATTTGCCCACCATAAGGTGCCTTTTTCAGATGAGTCTGGGTAAGTTCCCCTATGTACACAATCTAGATACATATTTCACAAAGAAAATTCCCATGATTTCAGCCAAATAAATACTAAACAAATATGAATAAACTATACATGCATAGTTTCCAAAGGTTTAAAATTATATTGTTCATTAATATAGTGCCCTTCATCCCAAAGAGTCATGACACTTTTCCCAAACTCTCTATATATTCATACACTGAAATGCTGATACACCTTGTTGAGACTGTGTAATTTCCTTTAATGCACAAAGAGGATTATGGTAAATTTTTAGAGGACGCTGACCTGTCCAAAGTGTACTAGTGGGTTTTTTAGTCTTTACTGGTTTTTGCAAATCGAGGAGTTCAGGCCAATATAGTTACCATAAACAGGCATAAGATTGTTACGAATACAGAATCAGGAATGTTATATTTACAGAGAATGGATACCATTTTGGTTCTTTTGAGAGATCTCCTGGTAAAATAAACTCCCTGATATGCAATTCATGTGTCTCAGAACAATGATGGTCAAAGAGCAGGACCTGCCATGATTTCAAACAGCATTCTCCAGAAGGGCTGGTACTCAAAGACTTGAGCCTGGTTTCAAGGTATCAGTCTCAGGTGAAGATCCCATCATTTCAGTTGGGATCTTCAACCTAGAGTTTGTAAAGGGCTTCAGGATTTGTCCTGTTTATTTAGATCAGAAAACTCTCCTTTCCCTTCTGGCTACCCTGTGAATGTTACAGTACTTGCAGTATTGTAATCCAGACTGGAATATAAAATGTGTAATGGCATTAAAACTAGAATGCTCTCTTAAATCCAAACCAGAACTGATACATATGGATTGACTGTAAAAAAGCAAGTTTACTTTTCATGCATTTTTAATGGATACATAGGATATTAATGGGGTTTCTCCTTTAAATTATGTGAAGAATATGGATGCACAGTGTATAAGTCCTGGGAAAATAAGGCTCTTATAGATTAGTGGCAGTTGCTGAACTGTTTAGCAAAATACTCCGTTTTCATGCAAAATACTCCGTTGTTAATAATTCTGTAAAGAAACATTGAAATGTTTTCAGAGCTCTGCCTTCTAGTCTGTGTAACCGAGGCTTTTTATGCTTGATCTGCAGGAACAAAATCTCCTAGACTGCTCAACTGGTTGCTTGCCTGTCTGCTTTCACAGTAAAAAAAATATTATTTTAAAATCCACATTTGAGTTCTTAACTGTATGCTAGTCGCTAAGCTATTCTTTAGCCATAAAAGTAAATGTCTTCAGATAGTAGTCCCATTTCAGAAAATCTCTAGGACCTCTTCAATAGGTAACATATAATCAATTTCTCTTTTTATTTAAAAATTAAGTTTAAATTCTGAGCTTAAAGTTAGGTTTAAAATCATATATTCTAAGCAAATTGCTTCTACAGGGAAGCATCAGTTCTGAACCTGAGTAACTCCACTAATGTTTCCTTTTGTAGTCATTTTGATACAATCAGGATTTGACTCCAGTGGCCAAAGTTAGAGATCAAGAGAATTCTGAGAAAAAGGTTTAAAAAGCTGCTGTTGCTTAATAATTCTAACTGGGAAGAAAGATTTTTAGCAACAAAGAATAAACAGGAAGGTGTGTAGCAAGTGAATGGTTGCCAATTTATTCCTATGTTTCTGCCCTTCCTCCTTCAGATTCAATTTTTCTAATTTTCCTTTCACTGGCATTTTCCATACATGAAAATATCTACATGGCATGTATGTCTCTATTCTCACAGGTCTGGTGATAAGCAATTTATCCCATGCATTGCATGACTCATTTGCTTAAAACTCTTATGGCTACGAATAGCCAGTACAAGAAATCGAAGTCTTGATTCTATGTATTTCTGCAGAACTTCCTGCTACCCCACTATACAAATCTGGGCAAAGCAGAAATCTGTATAAAATACTGTGAGGCAGGAGTGTTTGCTAACTATTTTTTAGGAAAAACCTATCACAGACACTCACCCTTTCTCATCTTTGTTTTCTACTTTTATTCACTCCTTCTTTTTCCTTCTTTTATGATTTTCTTAGATACAACTTGCTTGACTCCCTACATTTCAGCAGCAGTTTTGAAGACTGACAAATTTAACAAAAAATGTAATCCATTTTATATCAAAATTTGAAACTTTTCCCTATATCCTCTCTCCTTTCCCCAAATCCACCAGATTTTATAACGTCATACACAAACTTGTGACAGTATTGCATTGCTATCCTGTTTAATATAGTATTCAAAAAGAAAGCCAAAAACTCACAAAACAAGGGAAAACCCTTAGAAATATCTAAGTTTCTAACCTTTAATCAAAGTTGTATCACTTGGTCTATGAGCTTAGCAGTGTCCTCAGCTCTCTGGCAGATCATAGCTGGTAGCTCATTAGACTATTCTTCATGTTAAATTGCTGAAAAGGGTGATGTATTTATAATACAGCTTGCAATGCTATAAAATGGCTCATCAATCTGTTTTATTCATGGAAAGTCCACGTAAGGCCGCTAGTCTGTTACTGGCAATAAACCTTGGGTGCATTTTCAAAAGACCTGTGTATTAGATAGTGATTTATAGACCCTGTCCAAGAAATCAAACATGATACTAACAAGGAAAGGCATAATTCAGTTGACACCTTGAAAAGCAATGTAATTCCATAAGTACATCATGTGGCTATAACATACACAAAGAGAACAGAATACCTTGTTCTTAAGCGTAACATGGACTTCAGAAGACATAGTAACATTCAATGCACTACCATTTTTATATTTGCTTCACTGCTGTTACAGACAAATTAAATATTGTATCTACTCTTTTTGTGTGTTGTAACAGTTGACGTATACACTGCTCACATTGCACTGCCTACCTTACCCACCTTGTGATTGCATACTGCCATATAGAAATTGTTTATCATCTGAGAACTATTTACATCTCTGAATACTATACCATACTGAACACTTTGTCATGGAATAATAAAAAACCATTGGTTTTAAAATATTTTTCTTTTCAACCTGAAAAACAGGTTGAAAAATGCAAATTTAAATTATTCCATCACCTCACAAAATTACAGATAATTTTTTTATTTTGATGAAACCAGATTTTTTTTTAATGTTAATTTTCAATAAGGCAAAAAGATATTTAACAGTACTAGAGAGGCCATAAGGAACATAAAAGGTACCTGTCCAATTTAGTTATGCTCTTTATAACAAATGTAAACACCTTAAAGAGGGAAGGCATAGGTTCCGCCTCAGTATTAAGCATCACCCTGGTGACAGGAAGTGATTTAGTATAAAAGAACTCTTGAAATTTTCCTTTAAGAGTGGATAGTTTTCAGAATATCACATAAAGTATTGAAATGACAGTTAATCTTCAAGACAGCTAATTATAAAAGTTTCGGTTGTAGCCCTCTCTCAAAAGTCTAGGCAATTTAGACAATTTTCAGTCAATTTCAAATTGTTTGCAATGCCCTTCTTTTTTGCAGTTACTGACTGAAAGAAGGGAAACTAATTATAAATGGGAAGAAGTGGCACTCATTATATACAAAACACTATCAAAAGCACAAAGCAAGTAACAAAAGAAGGAAACTATTTTCTGCCAATATCTTTTCCGTAGCGCAATCACTAGGATTTGATCCACCAGTGAAATATTTCCAATGACAGTGGGGCCCTACATCTCTCTGAAGCAAGTTTTTTTTGGTGTTTTCTACAATATAATAAGTAACATATTTTTAGAATGAAGAGTCATATTAATATGGTAATATCTTTACAAAATGTTAGATAGAAACCTTTTTTTTTTTAGTAAAGTGTTCCACATTATATGAATTTTCAAAACTCACGAGTTTCAATGGTTATTTTACTCAACACAAATTCAAAAATTGTAAAATGTGATTTTTAAACAGAGGGACTTCTATTAACAATCTGCATTATCCTTTTCCAACAAGACAAAACTTCTCCGACTTGGTGATACAGTGCTTCCATGTCACATAATATGGTTAAGTGACAGCCTTTCAGCAGAAATATAGATAGATTTAGATAATTTATAGTTTATACTACAAAGCAGAATGAACCTCTATTAGGATAAACACTTTCCTTAGAAAGCTGCATAAAGCATGAAATGTGCTCTCAAGTTAAAGTAATAACTAAATAGTAGAAGTAATAAAAATAAGTAAATCCTTTAAAATGAAGCAATTTTCTAATAGCCTATCATTATAACCTCTGTCCACTCCTTTCTTCATTTACCTTTTGGAATTACTTCATCTATCGATTACATTAACTTTCTATTTTAAGTAAAATACAAGTGCTTACTGTCACACACTACTTTTCTCTCTTTTCTGTAAAGTACCTTAAACGTTATAGATCCTAAATACTGCTCAAGTTATTAGTCAGAGGACCAATAGCATTGTGTTTGAAGATGGGTTTTTAAATAATAATAGGATTAACTAAGATATCCATAGTGAGTTTTATGCTCTATAAACTCCTACAACAAAAGCATGATCATTCACTGACCAAAGCATGATGGCACCTGGTGATGTGTGATGTCAGAACACGGAGCTGTATTAGAACTTGGCTGAAGGCAATAACTATAGATAGATTAAGGCTTTACAAAACTTCTGTACCTTCACAGATACCAAACCAGGTATACTCACTGGAGTCAAATTTGTGATTCAAGTTAACTTTTTCCATAGGAAAAGCAGTCCTTACTACTGAGTTCTGTTCATCACTGAATAAGTGAGGAGGTTGGGGTTGGGGAGGGGAAGAGAAAGGTATTTAAAAGGAGGGAGATAATATCAGTAAAACAGTGAACACTTGAAAACACATCTCATAACTCTGCTGCACTGAAATACATTGTAATAAAATGCAAAAGAATGCTTAAAGTCAACTCAAATATTTCCCAGAAACGTGGTCATGTTTTTACACGTACAATATGCCTGGGTCATTTTACTATACTAACACAAATAATTACAATTCTATTAAAACTTTCCTGCCTGTGATTAGTGCAAAGTGGGCTCGTTTCCCACTCCCCCCACCAGGCCCATAAAAAAAATGCCAGCGCTTTTTCTTTGTGAGAAGTAGCAGTGGCTTTTTTTTCCTTATATGTTTCTGTAGACAGTTCTTGAATTCTTGAACGATTAAGTAGAATTAATGTCTCTTGAATGTTGAGGCACTGGAAAAAAATCGAATTCTCTGTCATAGGGAATGTGGTGCAGAACTGCTACCGTGGACCTCTGGAGGGAGAGACTGGAGCTGTTAAGGCAGGCTTGGGTTTCTCTCTGTTTATGTGAAACGGACATTGGCATATCTTGCCTGGACTTTTCCTGTGGGGTTCATATGGTAGGCAGGGTGGGGAATAGTTGTCTGAGCCATACCAAGGTCAGCCTGCTAAAGCTGACAGTTTCTGTCTCTGTACAAAGAAAAGAATCAATACTTTTGGACTACGGCTGTGCCCTCAGTGTAAAACAACAAACATGCAGCGTCTGACATGTTTCTAGGTGATTTGTGGCAGAACCTCTTGTCTGATCTGTATCCAGGAGCTGCTGTGTTACTGCTCTGTGCTTTTCTTCTCTCGCCCCCCCCCCAGCTCTGTGATGTCTAATACTTTACTCAGGTACAGAGGCGTGTGTTCTACCCTACAGCTACTTGTCACTCAATAAATCACACCTACAAGCACAGTCTGCACATAGTGATCTGGGCTTTAACAAAGGATCAGAGGGACAAAGTGCAGGCAAGATACTGTAATTATAACAAAAATAAAACATTCAGTGGGTTGTAGCAAAGACACGGGCTCCCAGGCACTAATAAAATGTTATTAGAATTGCAGTTTTGTTTCAGTCCTTCAGCTTCCATTTTTAACAATTTTTCCATCTTAGATTTCTCTTCTTCATCGTCTTCCCAAGCTGAAACACAAACTTTGGGGAGATGACCTAGTTTATGCAAGAATCTGATCCTGGATAACAGAACGACCCTGTGTCCTACCTTTTGAGTCACTGTCACCTACAGTCAGTGCCAGTATTTCTTCCTGGAGTTCTTTATCTCAATTTTGGTGCCACATGGTCTAGCAGAACTGTAAATCTGATCCAAAAGCAAAACCAGCACTAATGAAACATCTATCTGAACATAATCGGAACACAATTATTTGAACAGTCTTGAACCAAGCAAGGTTTATGCCATATGCATTTGTTTTGTCTGATAGTATAATTCATGTAGAAATATTTCCTCAGTAAAACTTCAACATACATCACACAGCTGTATTTGCCTTGGAAGGTTTTACACCAGGCCTGTTCTTCCAGCTAAATTACTTCCCAGCAGTTAATCTGTTAACCAACTCAGATATGAGGGCAATGGACAGTTATCATCCATCCCAAGTATTTTAAGCACACTGATTCATGTTAACCTAGTCATTTCAGTCAAATCAAACACCTTGTAATGCAGGGTAAGTAATTCACCACCACGGAGGTTTCAAACCACCCTGATCAGAAGACATGAGTTAGAGAGCTCTACTTTTCCTTCCTATTCAGGCAGCAACCGACAGACCACGTTCCCTCAGCCATGTACTTCAACAGCAGTGGATCAATAATTGTGGTTTTACAACAGGGAGCTACCAATCATATGAATGATTAAAATGTGTCTGCGTGCACATTGCTTTTCAGACTGCTTGGGCCACAAGATCAAAGCCTGTACACTGGATTTAGTGCTGGCAGATGAGATCTGATTGGGAAGGAGCACAAGATAAGGGGGAAGTAAAGGTAATCACGAGTTAAGCAAACTCTGGAGCAAATGCTTCCAATTCATACTGGTCTTGGAGAAGTGAGATCACCGCATCTGTTCTATGCATTGCTCACCTTGGCACTTTCCCACCATTTTGAACAGTGGCAAGCTTCCACATACATCCTTTTGCTGGTCCTCATTAAATCAGCATCTCGCTATTCATGGAAAGAAGGAGCAGCTTTGCTTGCATATTTTAATGAACAAAGACTTATTTAAGCATAGTCATTACAAATGAAAGTCATGTTGATGAGCTTGCAAAGGGTCAGCACTTTCTGACTGGGAACAACTGACCTTCTGCCCATACCATACTTGCTGATTTCTCCCACTGAGGAAAGCAAAGGACTATCACACTTGCTTGCCCACACACAACAGAAATGATGTCACTCTCCCAAAACACCAATATTTTCTTGAAGCACCTACTATTACTGACCTTAAGACCACCCCTGAATAAACAGAAGGAAAAAAAAAAAAAAGAACACTCCACAGAAAACAATGTTAGAAACTTAACAACAGTACTGAATCTGCTGAACATTTACTGCTGGCCTGAATAACTCCAGATGGTCCAAAGAGAATATCACTTTTTGATCCTTTAACTTAATACTCAAAACCACAATTAGAACCCTGAATGTCAAACTCCTAATGATTCGCTTACTCTTCAAAATTCTGGCTAACTGGCTACACACTACGACCCTTTCAACAACGGATCCAATTCTTTCCTAAAGCTTTGTGAATCTGTACACAGTTGGAGCTGTCTACTGGGAAACAACTGCATTTGCCATATGGTTGTCCTCCAGATAAACAAACAAAAATAATCCCAAACAAGAATTCTCACATTCTTTTTCTCTAGTTGTCATAAAGTCCCATAGAAGTCATAAGTATGATACTTTACAAAGAATATACCAAAATAGCCCACATGGTGTTTTTCGTTGAAGTAGATGAAACTCACTGGTTGCCAAATAAAATCCTTTAAAGGACTTTTCTCTCCTGGTCTACTTAACCAATGCATAGCTTTTGTTTTTCAGAAAGCAAACCCTGCCTCAAAAAACAAAAAAAAAAAAAGGTTTTCCATGGTTTGTCCAAATCATTCATGGTCTTCCTAGTAATCAGTTTACAGATTGAAATCACTAATTCTCTCACATTTCAAGTCACCTAATACCAATGATTTGTAATCAAAATTCAGCTTAAGGGGAATGTGAGGTGGTAGAGACTTGCAGCAGAAATGTGCATCACAAAATGTGCAATAAAACTACAACAGCACTTTGTACAAAGCCTCTAACTTCAAAGAGGCTTTGCATTGGCTTTTCAAAACATGCCACACACCAGGAATGCTGCAAATTCAACTCACATTTTATACAGCAGCAGACTAATCCGGTATGATTTTCAGCAAACATATGCACAACCAAATGGAGACATATCCAACTATTTGTAATTGATATGCTGTAAGACTAAGTAGGCTTTAATCTGTAACTTTTTTCATGCATGTTGTTCCACAGCATATTGTTCTTCCATAACTAGTACCAGTGATCTCTGGTATACAGTAACCGAAAACAAAATTACAGGTAACTGTAAATCTGCTTCCAGAAGATGTCTGGATCCATCCTTATTGTCACATTTTATATGAATTGCATAAAAAATGCAAAGTTTAACATGTTCCAGTAAAGGCATACTGGTTCTATATAGAAGGACAGGATTAGGAGCTCATTCTGCTTTAATTGTGAGTTATGCTTAACTCAACTGCCCCCAATCTGCTTCAGTTCTTTTTCCAACTTTTCAATAGCCTAAGAAAGTATTTTCCCTCTTAATGCTTTCCTCCAAATTTATACTTTTATATATTACTGGCATTAATGTATGATGGGCACTTCTCTATAACTTCAAAACTATTGTAAGAGAATTGCTCTATAAGAGAAAGGAGCTATATCATGTTAAAATCATGTTATAATAGCGCAGTAAATTGTAGTTCACAACTCTTTAATAGTAGTAGTGTTGTTCTATGAGATTCATCAGCATTTCAGAGCTTTCCTATTCTTACATGCAATAAACAGTTTTGATACAGCACATTCTGACATCGTATTTTTGGCAAATCTGTTATAGCATTTCTCTTGGTTTAGTTTGTTCTTACATATCCAGGTCTCAATACTGGGAAGTTTTAAAAACATATTTAACTTTATAGACCTAGGTAACTGTATAGATCTCAAGGGTGTGGGCATTCATATTATAAATATTTATCTATACTAAGGACCTTAGTCTCCTGACTAATGCTTCATAGAAACACAACTATATGTGTGTATTTTTAGTACATGGAAAACTTAATTACTATAGATAAATTGTATCACTGTGTAACCTTTAACTACTATGGATTTCACTTCACTTTGTTATCTACTTTAGGGATATATTATTCCACTTTTTAGAATTAAGAGATTCACATTTCTTTTACATATTTATTTTTCTTCTACTGGATTTTATTAGACTTCATTTTAAGAAATGTATTATCTCACTATAATATTCTTGGACACTCACATCATGAGATGTACTTTTGTTCTTGGGCTCTTATATCTACATGTTACCCTAATTTTCTTCTCATCTTCAATTCTCTGCTTTGTCTCCTTCCAGTAATTTTGGCATCCCCTTGGTCGTTCTCATGTCGGTTGTTGAAATTCCCTTTCTTTCTTCTTACCCCCACCCCTCCTTCTCTTAATGTGTTTGTGTGTCTATGCCATGTCATAGGGAGAAATCTCCTATTATCTAAAAGTACAAATATATTAAGAAAGAAGGAATATTATTTAAAAGATCTCAAAATGTAAGAAAATAGTTATACACATAATATTATTAACAGATTCTGAGTTTGTGTGTGCTATACTGATAATCTATGTACAAAGATATGTTAGAAAAGTAAATATTGAACGTACATGTCTTCCTAATATCACTGGCCACCTTTTTTCCTGAACAAGACTAGTCATCTAACACAAGCAGATTCCTCAAAACAATTTTCAACAATGACTCCTTCCCCAGCCCTGCTTTTTTTGAAGTCAAAAGCTCCTCAAAATTGTACATCCTAGGTACCAATATTCCCTAAATCAGACATAATTTTTATAATATTCAACTTGTTAAATTTGTAAGGTGTTATGTACTGTTAAATTATAAAATTCTAAAGGCACTTTAAATTGAGAAGTTACAGTGTAAGTCGCATAGGCTCACAGAGACATTATAATTCAGTCAGATCATGTACCCAGTCTTCAGAATACATACAGAAATGACCTGTAAAAGACTTCACCATGACAAAATGAGAACTTGAGCTCTGTAAAATTGTCACAACTGGGTAAGAAAAAAATTGACATTAAAACCAAGTAGAAGTATCTATTTCAAGCAATAAACCTTCAGAAAACTATTTTATCTGGGCTACATAGCTTTGCTTACATTTGTCTAATGTGGTAGCGATTTTCAGTTTAAGAGGTGAAAAGTGCATTATTGCTCCTTTAAGAAACATAACCTTTAGTAAGCAAGCACTAGGGAGGCTAGGGAGTGAAGAAGTTTTTAGTAGCTATTAGCAAAAGGACATATAATGAACTTGCCATCCCATGTAATTTTAGCCGAATTATGAGTTTTTACTCAAAGAAACCAATGAGCACAATGATAATTTCCTATTAAATTTTGCTATTGTTGTTGCTGGGATGTTGGGTTATGCTGTGATCATTATAGCTAGCTTTCTGCTGCCCTGAGCCAAGTCTGTGCCCTGCTGTGGAACAGAGTACGGAGGCCTATAAAAAGAATATTCAAGTCCTCCAGTTGCTGATTAGGGTCTTTGACGTATTACATTTATTTTCAAAAAGGAAAAGACTACAAAACCTGCACTTTCTATGTTTATAACTAAAATGCAAGAGACTCTGACAGTAAGTCATTGACTACAAAAATAATTCAAGTGTATCTGCAAGAACTATTGTAATAGTTATATACATACATATATATATTTAAACCAGAACATGACTGGCTTACGACTGCAGGACATAAAACTTAGTTTTGTGTTTACACTGTACCTCTGATTGGAACTTGGATAGAGCTACTGTTGCTAGTTGGAATAAAATGTATGCTGTAATATTGTTGACATTACTCATGTTGGACAGACTGTAATGTAAATATACATTTTGCTACAGCTAGAAATATGGTTTTGATAGATTCTCAGATTTTAAATTGATTGTAACTCGGAGCAGGTCTCTGCCAAAATGAGTTGATATTTCACAAGCATATGAAAGAAAAATAGATGACAATGGATCAAATCTGGATCTGAATAACTTGACCTAGTGGTTTATGGTATTGTAATTTCTCTCCAACCTCTCCCGCAATCTTCATACAAAGGAAAATATCTCAGGCTGTGCTGAGGGGATTAGAATCAGTCATGGCATCAACATGTTAAGATCTTAAAAGACTGGCAAACTATCAGCTATTCATAAACCACATTTCACATTTTTAGGTCATAATGTAATTATAAGGTATACAATACTTCATATATTGACTGGGTTGATTGAGTGAGTCAATATCACAAGATAAAGGATGGCAGAGAACAAGATACAAAGTAAACATTAAGCCATAGAGTTCACTTTTTCAACCCCCAAAATCAACTATTTTCAAAGTAAACACAAACTTTGTCTTATCTCCCCACAGTACATTTAAAGTTAGGAAGTGTCTTATTGCCCATAAGTGCACCTCAGATTCCATTTTGCCTGCAGAAGCTTCTCTGGTTTTGTCTACGAAGTTGCATCATGAGGCTCTGATCCCATTTTGTTATGTCTTATTACCAGTATTTGGTTCCACTGGTAGACTCAGTTATCTGATAAAAAATAGCTCTCATAGCTCTCCCAGATGCTTAATAGCTTTCAGTGTGAATAAAACAATCACAATCCCCTTGTACTACTATTGACCACACAGGAAACCTCTAAAAAGGCTAACTTAATTCAGTTTCATACAACTGAACTGCATTACCTCCTCTTCAGTTTCCTTCCTCAACATCTGCCTGGTTGACCACCTTCTACATGGCACCAGCAATTTCAAAGTAATGTGCAAAGCAAAATGAAAACTGAATTAAGCACATGAAATTTTGGCTAACATGATTCTCTTTTTGTCCACCCCTTCTTTTGAAGTCCTCTTCTTATTTCTGGATCAGTGAGTGTACAGTTCCTGATACATCATCACAAATGGTTGGCATGAAGATTTACAGTACTTGCAACATCCCACTCTGGGATCGCTCCACTGTAAAAATAAGATTTGTTCTGTGTTTGTACAGTGACCAGACTCCTGGCCCATAGCTGGAGCTTCTATGCATCACTGCAATACAAATAATGAACACAGTCATAACAATAAAGAAAAGTAACTTTTCTAAAAGGTAGTTAAGTCTTATTTCGACATTATTGCCCCCAGTTACTCAAGCTGGTGACAACATCTAGCACTGTTATTTGTTTCCAGTTTTGGAGATTCTGAGCTCCTCATTAATCCTTGTACAGCATAGAAAAAAGCAGGAAGAGTACTGGGTGGTTTCTACAGCTATACAAGTGAATACAGCATTAAAGAATTTAGCTTCACCCTAAGGCCCTCTGCCTTAATCTTTGATCTGCTTATCCAATATCTCTTACCTGGTATATTATGAAAATAAATACATATAAATACACATAAATAAAAAGTATTCCACTATGGAATCAATAAAATAAACAACAAAAAATAAACCACAAAAAAAAATCATTTTGCCTCACCCCCATTGTAATTCATGAAGAGTGTTTACATAATTCTATCTTCAAAGTCAGACATTTGCAAAATTTAGCAGCTATCACCTATCTCTGAAATGCAAAATCACATGCAGAACCCTTTCAGCTAGCTACCATATGATCCCAAAAGCATGCCCCCGTAGCACATCCTGGGATATTCACCAGTCTCCAGCACTGGCTGCTATCACTACTTGCAAATAGAGTTGGACTCAATGATTCTTATGGGTCCCTGCCAACCTGAGGTATTCGATGATTCAATGAAGATAAAACCTTGTCCTCAGACAACTGCAGATTAAATAAGTCTTTGCCCTTTCCTGATGGCAACCTACAAGTCCCAGAAGGGTGGAGAGATAGAGCATGGTTGTTGCCAAAGTGTGGCAGAATGGCAGCCATCTCTTTAGACTCTCATTTTTGGTACATATCCATCCTGGTTCACCTGCTCCCCCAAACCACCCTTCTAGGCAACAAAGTACACCTACATGAGTGAGAAAGAATACCTATGTAACAGAGCTTGAACACCATACAAATTAAGGATCTATATCTATTTAACTTTGAAAACCCACAAAAAACTGAAAACCAGGGGAGAAAGGGAAGATTCAAGGCAATGGAAGTGGCTGATGTGGGCAAAGGATAGAAAAGAGAAGCAGTAATTACTTTTTCCTTCTTTTGCCCCTTCTTTTTAAAGCAAATTATTATATTCAAGATTATTTTCTCCCAGATCTATCAGTGATATCTATCCAATCATTTGTATAATTTTTATCACAGATCTAACCAAAAATGAACAGCCTCAGTGTATGCAAAACAGATTGTCAACCCCACTTCTTTCCTGCCCATGCAGTTCTAGTTTTCCACAATAAACCTCAGCTCCAATTGATATATTCATATTTTGGTAAAGGCAGAATAACAGTTGATCTAACTTCCAGAAAACAGATCATATCTAATTCAGATTTGTCTTGCACGGCTCAACTGTGACTGTGAAAAACTTGCACTTAGTATCATTGCTATGCTTAAGGCCTTTCCGCAAAAATCCAGATATGAGACAATGAGTTTGTACCCTTATTATAATGTGGTCTTATTATCCATTTTTTTCTCATTAAGAAAACACCAAACAAACAATTAATGGACAATTTGTTCAAAAAACTTCAGCAAGTACCGATTCCAACCAAAGGAATGAGACATACTCCAAACAATTAATAAGGATGGTGACGAGAGATCAGTACTAAAAAGTTGCTTCATTTAAGAAAATCTAGAGGCAAATGCAACAGTCTCTTCAAAATGCTTAAAGTTTCCAGTAACTTTTTTTTTTTTTAATTAGCATTAGGCTGGCCATTTTTTATTTCTTCGCACAGAATAAATCTAAAAGTACCACTTCACCTTGTCCTATACGGAGTTCTACTGCATCCATTCATTCTAAACTTGAATAAATCAAACACAATTCAAGGATAAGTCTAGGAATGCCTGCCACATCAGGCACTAATTGCCCATTCATAAAAATAGTATTTGTAAGTGAATCACATGGGTTTTGTGCTACCTGTTGATGCCATAGAAGGAAGCCTATTTCAAACCAGTTCCCTGAAAGAAAATACATATGATTGGCAGCAAAACATTGGGAGAATGTAACGAGGCACACAAATAATGCATACAATGATCTGGAAAAAAGTTATGCTACTTTTCCTCTGCTAGCTGCCACTGAAATGGCAGTCAGAACAAACTTCTTTTTTATTTATTTAAGGGGAATTAAACCCTATTGGCCTGGTTTTCCTAACTGTTTCGTTTCCAAAATGGCACTGAAATCAGTGGAAGCTGCAGGTGTTTCATGTATTTGGATACACAGAGCACATGTTATTCCATTAGCTCTCCAGTCCAAAGTTAGGCCCCAATCCTTCCAGTACTCCAAGACTGCAATTCATTTGCTGTAAGTGTTGGTACCAAATGTAGAGCAGTTCTGTGGACTTGCCAATTGCTCAAATGCATGTATTTCAATTTTTACTTTATTGTTTTTCCAGTAATAAGTCAACAACAAATACAGCATTCGAGGGAAGTCTCTCACATAACAACTGATTTTATGATATGTTCCTAAAAACATGGTTTGCCTGAGCATCAAAGAATACCTCTTTGGTCTACATAAAGAATATCTAATAAACTTAACACACAAGTGAAATATTTTTGTACCAAAACAGCACCACACAGCACTGCTCACAAATAGCGAGCTGCATCTATAATGAACTTTGCTTTGCCTTGAGAAAGCAATGTCTAGAGGGTATATGTACTTAACGAGGCAGGGGACAATGGGTTAAAAGAACACAATTCCCATCCGAGGAAAGAAAAAGAATTAAAACTGTAACTGGGAGTTAAGCATGTAGCTCTTTTACACAGAAGACTGAGAAACTTCCTTCAGAGTTCTGTTATCAGAATTGACAAACAAAAGGAACCTAATAGATGACAAAAACCTAGCAAGAAATCTTGTTCCATAATCACAATATTTCTGCTATTACATCATGAACCTCACAGAACAGCTTTACAAAATAAATTGACTTAAATGTGCATTTATCTTCAATGTACAAAATAGGCTCAATTTAAATCTCTGAACATTTTTCAGCCTAATAAATTATTTCAGAAGGATGGGATGGCTTGTTTATTCCTGCGAGAGAAAACATGGTCCTTAAAATCATATTTTATAAATATTAAAGCAACTTGAAACAGTCTGCATTTCACTGCAGCTAGCTAGCTAGTTTATATTCATCTAGTACAGCCACCCTTCCCTCCCATTCTCAGGGTTTACTTTTACACTTAGGCTGCTAAGTTTTAACAATGTCTGCAGCACTATCTGTTCACTCTGTGGTTCTTAATTTTGTTATTTCCCACTCCCTCTCCACTGTGTCATAGTTTAACACAATTATTTAACTAATTTAAAACAAACATAAACAGAGAGTGTTCCTCAGAAATATCTCTCAGTGTATATTAGCCCAAAGAAACTAGTCTAGGGGACACAAAGCTTTTATTTATTCATTTTCTAGTGACATTACTGAAGAATTGTTTCTTCACAGCTTCCAGCAGGGTATAAACAAATGTAGTTGATGCATGATAGGGATTAGGCAGAAGGAAAGTGACAGTCTAGAAGGGGTTGCAAAAGCCTTAAAAAATAAAAAGTCCCCGTTCTGAAAGGATGGGGAGAGAGATCCAGTATCTCCGACACAGCAGAAACAAGTAAAAACAAAAGTCTTCATGTTGTTTTCCGTAACTACATAGCAGCCAAACTACATGCCATATACAAAATGCAAAAACATTTCAAATATATTCAAGGTGAGGTATGACCTGCGCTACAGCAACTAAAGCACTCCAGGGAGAAAATATTTAATATTCTTTTCATTTAGAAATACTGATAATATTTTAACTGTCCAAATCCAAACTGTCTAAATTCATTGGCCTGCAGTTCAGCACATACAAGCCTATTAAGACCCTTAACCTGACATGCACCAATTTTCCATCTTACCTGGAATTTCAACCGGGACAAAAAGTGCTCAGCACCTCCAGGACTCAGGCTGTGTTCAGCTCCTTACAGGGGTCAGGCGTTCACTTTCTGACTCCTGCTCCCACCCGCTTTCTCAACAGCTTCCCAGTGCTCTGGAGAATGCTCTGATACCAACTTGAGTTCAGCGATAACCACAGCACCAATTTCTTGGTTTCAGAAGGCAGAAGGAAGCACTGGTGCAAAACTTACAGATTTTAAAATGTTTTGGGTCAAAGTTATGACTGTTATTGCAAGTTTTTCCTTAATATTTCCACACTAAAATAAACAGTTACTTCACCTACAGGGTATGCAATGAGAAGGAAAAGCCTTGTAAAGTTTATACACTATGAAGACTGGTGATCCTTACACTGTCTTTCCTATGACCAAATTTTGCACCATCTGCTGTACCACTGCATCCTGTCTGGGCACCATAAGACAAGATAAAAGAAGTGACTTACACAAAATACATGCAATTTTAGTGATGAAAATAGTTTTAAAGTCTAAAAGAATAATTGATTTTTCAAAAAAGAACTATTTTCTGATTACTATTTTGGGGCACCAACTCCTTCAAGGGAAGTGGACAAATTAGTCCGGGATGCCAGCCCTACCTCTATTAATACAGAATCACAGAAGCACAGAATCATCTAGGTTGGAAAGGACCTTGAAGATCATCTAGTCCAACTGTTAACCTAGCACTGACAGATCCCAACTACACTGTATCTCTAAGTGCTATGTTGACCCTACTCTTAAACACCTCCAGGGATGGGGACTCCACCACTGCCCTGGGCACCCCATCCCAATGCCTAACAACACCTTCTGGAAAGAAATACTTCCTAGTATCCAGTCTAACCCTTCCCTGGTGCAATTTGAGGCCATTCCCTCTTGTCCTATCACTTGTTACTTGGTTAAAGAGACTCATCCCCAGCTCTCTGCAACCTCCTTTCAGGTAGTTGTAGAGGGCAATGAGGTCTCCCCTCAGCCTCCTCTTCTCCAGACTAAACGACCCCAGTTCCCTCAGCCACTCCTCGTACCTAAAGGCATCCACTGGGAATTAAAGTACTCTGTCTTTAGATGCTGAAGCACCCTCAATTCCAATCAGGAATTGAGCAAAGAAAACTGGAAGTCTACAAACAGGCAATTGGACAATGGAACCAAAGTTAGCACCATTTTAGAAGCTGACCATAACATTTTCTCAGAAAGGCAGAAGAAATACACAAACACTTACTCATGCTCTCTTCTACCCACAGGAAGAAATCCCAACAATATTTTGCTGGTAGCTGGCAGAATTTAAAGTAGCCTTCCAGCTGCACCTTTGTGAGCAGTCTACCTGCTCTCTGGAAACAGCAGTACATACATATGCTGTTGACAGCCAAAGCACAGGCTGTGTCTGCTGGCTCTGTCCTACCTGCAGCTAGAGGCTTGCAGTATTTCAAAGAAGCGGCTGGGCTAAATCTGTAACTTCTTGAAACTTTAGAGATGTCCACAACCACCACTTTCCACCATTTCTGCTTACTAGGTCACTAGCCAGCAGTCACATTGTGTCTGCCTGTTAAAAGTTAGAAACAAGTTAGTCTGCACCTAACACCTGTTCAAAAGAATTTAGCTTTGTACAGCCATTTTCTCTGCAAGTTTGTGAAAGCTGATAATTCTTTATTTGAGGAATGTCCAAGCAAAAAGCAAACTGAGACATTTTACCCAACACATCTCCTTTTCAACCAGTTCAAAATTACCTATTTCCTTGAAATCCTGTGCAGTGTAATTTCTTCATTTTATAAAACAACTGATGCACAGATATGAAAATCTCATGCCAATAAATGCTCCTTTGACAAGATTAAAACTAACAAAATTTCAAAAGTATTCTCTGTATAGGAGGCCCAACCACTTACTTGTGAATATCTCTGACTTGGCCCAGTTCCAAAGTTATTAGACTGGTAGGTAAAAAATAACATAAACTGTGCTAGCATTTGCAGGAAAAACTTTGTTTACAAGACAGGCTGTTTTAAAAATGCACAGTAAGCTTCCCAAATCCTGCACCAAACCATCCTTTGCTTTACCCATCATCATCAGGTGTGATCTTAACCAAAACTTTATCAAAGTAACATACCACTTTCCTGCATGCTGATTTTACAAAACTCCCTCTCTGAATGTTCTACATGATGTCATCACACTGTAACTCACTTCATTTACAGTATCTGTTTCACTTCTACTCACAAGCTAATATAATTCATTTCTTTTTTTTAACTGCACACAGGCTGCTAGACACATGTGCACAGCAAATGGAATCTGAACTTAGCTTAACAGCCTCATTTATTCCTGATGGTTTAAATTATTTCATCACAATTAATGACACCCCCTCAGCTTCCTGTGCAGCGCTGCCAGATGTTCAGAGACCACAAAGCCACTCTCTTCTCTGACGGCTAGTGACAAGTCGTCCTCTGAAGGACGTTCCCTCAGTGCACAGGCCGGATGACACCTCCATTGCTTAGCACCTCTCTGAGTAACCATGGTGAGAGAAGAAGGAAGACATGAGAAACCAGCCAGTGCATTAGTAAGGACAAATTAAGTGAAGCGTTCTGAACTTGAAGGATCTCACCTCCTCCTACTGGAGTTTCAAGCCTGATTGTTTTATGAAAAAGACAGACAACCATTTGCCTTGACCTTCAAGGTTTTAAGTTTTCTGTGCTTCTTTCAAAAATTATCTGTCCTTACTTTAAAGGGGAAAAAAAATAATAAAGAAGAAATTAAAATTGCCACTTGGGCCATAAACACTTACTCACTTCACTATCCCATCATCTTCAAAAGCAGAATGCAAAAACCCTGGAATCTTAGAAAAGTTTCACTCACATTGAGCTTGGTTTTTGGGTTTTATTTTGCTCTGTGAGGAGAAGCAGATGATTTTCCCTTACAGTGTTCCTCTCACAAGATTCAGGTATTTTTCTCTACAGGAGGAACCTAGACATCTTACATGGGAAAAAAAAAAGTGAAGTTGTAAGTCTGGACATTCTGAAAACAAGGATATGGCTCCATTTAAAAGGCCTGGGCAGAAAGGGTAATAACTGTGTGACTACAACCCTCAAATAAGAACACAGCAAGTGTCTTGCATTTTTAAGACTAAAACCTAAGCATCTCTGTTCCTGAAATTCTGTCCACTATTTTAAGCACATGTGGCAGACATTCTATCAACTTTTTAAAAAAATTTTAAAAAATGGTGATCTGTGTTAAGGACCAAAGGGCTGCTCAGTTTGCCAAAAGTGTAGTATTAAAACAGAAAGGCCACCTATGTTAGCCCACCCGATAGGAAGGTCAGGAGCTGGAAAGTCTGTCTGTCTCTCCTTTTTTATTTCTTTTTTTTTTTTTTTTTGTTAAACATACTTAAAGACAGACTTGGAAGGGAAAATTATCCCCCATTGATACAAACTCTAGATAGCAGTGCCAGAAAATCTTTGTACATGAGTCTGATTATGTGTGTGGCCACTCAAAATTATTTCTGTTAAGATAAAAATTAGTTCCTCACTTAGATTATTGAAAGTTACTTTGAAGGGAAGTCTTTTCAGAATTTGCCTAAAAATACAGTAGCAAGGGCTGAAGGAAAGCGAGAGGTAACACATCATCTACAATCTGTCACAGGCTTGTTTTTTTCACCTATTTTTAAAAAGTATTTTAAAAACTTCCACAGCACAGAGGTCATCACTGATGTTGCTCATTACAATCACTTTAGCAGACAATCCTGTAAAATGTTATGCTTTGTTTTCAGCATCAGGAGGAAGACAGATTCATATAATGTGACAATGACAGGAACTCCTTAGCAGTCTCAAACTGACATTACCTTTTCCACATACACATGCATATATATGTGTTTATAAGTTTATATATAAAATGAACAGCAACAAATAAACCAAACTTACCTAGATGCATACAAATAAAAAAATCCAACCTACTCTGAAATGCACTGAGATTTATGGAGAGTCACATGGACTTCATCTGTTGTCTCTGAATGTTTTATTGGGGGGAGTGGAAGAGCTGAATAAACTTTAAACTCTCATGTAGGGATGTATTGCCTGTGTGTCCCTGGCAGATGTGGAAAGGAGATGAAATGGGCAAGGGAGAATCGAATATCCCATCACTGCAGGTTTGCGAAGGGAAAAGAGCACTGCAAAGATTTCACATCTGGCAATCATTTGTCAATAGCTGGAAAGAGAACGGCAGGAAACTTTCTGGCTCTTGTGGAAGATGAAAAGACAAAAAACATGTGTCACACATGCACAGTGCTGGTACAATGACTACTACATTTATTCCCCGCCCCCTTTTTTTAATTTAATGATCTTCAGATATACTTTACTCTGTGGTCAAAATCATGCAGTCACTTGACTTGTTAAAGCTGCAGTGTATGTACATTTTTCAAATAAACCCCAGGGCTGATGTTAGAAAATCAAAATCATTCAAGCGTAGGCTGCCTGGTACTTTGGGCAGGAATCCTTGTGGTTTAGTCAATAAACAGAATCTAAATGAAAGACACCACAGTAACTAGATAGTAGTGTTTTGAACAGTTCTTAACCCAAAAAAGAAGAGACACAGAGAAACAGAGGCTGACCAAGCAGCCAGATACAATGCTACCATGTCCACAGAGATCATTCTACTGCATAGAGCATCTGCAGAGAGAAAGTATTTTTATTTAGGGCTATTTTTTATGGTTCTTCTGTAGTTCTGGGTTTGGTTTTGGTTCAGCGTTCCCCCCCTCCTTTTTTTCCAGAGAGATTCTATTTACCCTGCAGAAGTATCTGCTAAATAAAAAATACAAGGATCACTGTGCCCTTTCTGAGCCACAATGACAGATTTTACTGTCTAATTCACATTGTATCACATAGTACAATATTGTGAACACTCCTAGCGAAAGAGTCATTACAACCTACAAAAATTGAATAGGTTTGTATTCACTGGTACAACTGATGGCCCTTCACAGATAGCTTTCAATTCATTCTTCTACTGCTTTTAAGAAGAAGCTGCTGCAGCAGGAGCACATCGTGTCCCCGTGACTCTGCAAGTAAATGCTGCAGGTTGTTTAATCTGGCAAAATCACAGTAGCCTGTCAAATCATAACAGGAACAATATCTCCCCCAAACAAGTCTGATCATGGTTAATTACAGTGCAGACCAGAGAGCAGCCACAATTATTCATTATTACAGGAAGCACCTTATTTAAATTTTATGGAAATTTGCACTTGCACTGCAGTATGCCTGGGAAAAAAAAAAGGGAAGAAAACCCCACTCACACAAGGAAGGACCTCAAACATCTGAAAAATCACAAGATACTACATATAAACTGGGAAGAAATGTTGCCTCAATATTTACATCAAGACATCGCAATGGTGGTATTTACCAAGCCCAACCAGCATGCAAAATTGTTTTTCAAGTAACTGTATTCAGTTTAAGCATATGCCTTGTAAACACCAGCAAAATGCAATGAAGTATATTTTAACTAGAAAAAAACCTAAACCTATCCCTATAAAAATATACATAGGTAGACAGATAGACAGACAGATGGACAGACAGATAGATATATGTATCTATATGTCTGCACACAAAGACTTATATGTCTCATATGACATGTACATATATGTCTTTGTGTGCAGTGTTGCTCAAGTTGCACCATCCTTTACATCAAAGACAACTGTTCTCCTTAATACACTCCACAGCGCAATAAAGTTTCAGGTTTCAAACTCAGACAGGGAGAAAGGAGAGGCAGGGGGGTGGGGCTGCTTTAGAGTAGTCCATCAGTACCAGCATATCAGTAAGAGCATGTCATTTAGTCTCACTGGCATAAGCAAGTATAGCAGGGTGCCAGGGAAGAAAATCCTTCCACATGTATGGGTGTGGGTAGGGAAACATACTGTTTACTGTGAACTGGGGCACAGCATTTTTTTTTCTTTTGCATTCCATGTGTGTAACTGAAATAATTCTGCTGATGTAACTTTCATTCAATTTTCTTCTAACAATTAGCTATATATCAGATGCTGACTTTACCCATCCCATTTATGTTTTGAGCTATCTCACTCTTACTAAAATTGAGAGTATAGACTTCAGAGAATAAATTTACATGAATCATTATTCTTGGTAATATGAGCAGCTTCAGAAACAAGTTTAATACTTCAAGATCACAAAAGATCGCAAAAGATAACCCCAGGGATGAGTTACCTCAGAAAATGGTTTCCAATAACATCAAAAAAGGTGATTTCATCTCAGATCATTCTGCATATCTAGTTTACAGGAGAGCCCAATAAACAGTTGTGAGAGTAGCAATGGAAAGGTGGAGTGAATGAGCAAGGGTATTAAGCCATACAGGAGCTAGGATGGAGAACGGGTGTCTTTGCTATCAGTGAAACTGAATTCTGAAAAATTCAGAGCAAAATGGAATAAAGCATTAGAAATAATACAGCACACTGAAAAGTTCTGCATCAAGAGTATATGGACCTACAAATGGAATAAGAGATGATCAACAGTGACAATATTCAACACTTAAAAAAAAAGTCTCATGAAAACATCCATCTTCAAGACACTGTCTAAACATTAACAAAACTGCTCTACCAGATATGTACTGAAAAGTCAGCAGGGTTACTATTTAAGCTGGAAGTGAACTTTAATGACTGTTGCAAGCTTGCCGTTCTGCTTGCATTTCAGGATTATGCTTGTTTTTATACGTTAATAAAACATTATACACACACACATAGACATACTAAGATATACACACACTTCTCACCCTGCTCACTGCTCTGCTGTTTAGTATTTTAAGAAGTGAGAAACACCAACCCACTGGCCACTATGTCATCAATTCCAAGCTCTCCTTAGCCACCAAGGAAAGCAATTTGGGGCTGGAGTACACTCTCTAAGTGTCTGTCTGTCTATATATTTTATATATATAAAAATATAAATATGTATATATATAAAAACCTAAGTATGGACTCTTTATGGCCTGCCTTAGGTCCATTATGAACAACCTCTCTCTTGATCACTGCTTGGGCAACAGGAAGATGGCACTCTCTCATCTGAGTGAGTTTACAAAATCAAATAGATTTCAGTTAACTATATATGTAACCATTAGTTGTTGTGGGGTTTATTTTTTTGCTTGCGTATTTGTGTTGGGGTTTTTTCTACAAAAATGTCAAACAGAAAGGGAAGAGACAGGGTTGGACAAAACCTAGGCTTTAAAATCTGACAATGTCTGAATCAAAGGAAACATTCATATCTCTTTCAATGCTGGAAGCATCTTGTTATTTTTAGTGGAAACAATGGCAGTTTCCAGCAGTTGCAGACCCAACTCACAATGTTCACTAGGCATCGTCAACACACATGCAGAGAAAATAAGGTTCTAGCCCACCTCTCCCATCTAACCCAGTCAGCACTACCAGCTCTAATTCTGATTGCGAGAACCTTCCAAATGTCCCCTGCAAATCCTCTCTACTGAATGAAACAATGAAACATACAGATTCCACCAAAATTCAAATTATGGGCATCTCAAATCCGTAGTTCCCTTATTATCATCTTGAGCCATCTTTTAAAATTGTTATTGGAGTTCTCTACACTGCAGGTTGCCATGCAGTGACAGTAGAGTTAAGATGCAAATGAACTTGGGCAATGTAATCAACTTGAATGACTCTGGAGCAGTGAGTTCTGCCTTCCAACGGCAGAGTAAGTTACCTTATTTTGCTCTTGAGAAAAGCAGCCCACACAGAGCTTTGTGAACCTGCAGCTGGGCTGCTTTTGGCATGCAATCTAATTCGGATCGCTCCAAAAGGCACCCTACTACACAGACTAACTGAAACACCTTGCATTATTTAAGCTGCTTTCAAATAAAAAAATGTCAGTGACCAAGATCTCCTGGCTGCTAAAACAAAACTGAAGGCTGGCTCCATTTTTCCATGGCTGATCTGTCCTAATTCTGAGCATAGAACTACACAGGAAACAAGTTATATTCACAAAGCCAGTGTGTTGCACGCTTTTTCACTTCATAAAATCAATGTGGACCTGTTTTTTCACTGTACACTCTAGATAAACATCACTGCGCAGGTATGCTTTTGCCATAAAAGCAGTGACAACCAAAAGATGGATACTCACTAAACTGCAGCTTGAATGTCAAATTAATATTCTTTATCTAGAGACCATTTTGTTCACAATCTTTTTTTCTCTCTTGAATGCTTCAGTTTTGTAAGTACGTTTCCTATTAATGTAGCATGAAACTTGTAGTATTTCTCACCTATTGCCTGGATCATGTCACTCCCCTCTTTGATGTGGAAGGTAAAGGAAGCTGATTCAAGTCCAGGCTCTTCATCCTAAACTTCAAGGCTCTGAACAACTCCGCTTCTGGCTACATTTCTGTTCCCCATCATAATTCCTTTCATTTTGCTCCCTGAAGCCCATAGCCTTCCTCCTCTCTTGTCTATTTAGCCAGCTCTTGTCTTCAGACTTTCTTCCATGTTCTTTTTCACACCTGGGCTCTCACTGCATTCCACTTGTTCTTTAAAACAACTAATTTCTTCTGTGAAGCACGAAAACCTTAAGCCACCTAGGGAGAGTCGTCTCTGTCCTACCATTAAATGTCAATCACAGTGCTCAGAGAGACAGTCATCCTAGGGCCACTGTGAGTGTTTCACGACTAGATCACTCTGAACATCTGTTTAGGTTATGAGGAGGGGCCCATCTAATATTGCTTGTTTGTATAGTGCTAGGTATACTACTACTCTTATATAAACCACACTTTTAATACCATCATTAACAGTTTGAAACCTTTTCCTACAAACAAATCTTTTTGTCATTGGCTGCTTATATGTATATATTTTTTTTTGGCAAGAATCTAAATAATTTCAAATGTAAAGCATTCTTTTGCAGGGTAATATTTACACTGAGGCACTCTCAAAAACTGGTGAAACAGGATGTTTAGGATATTCAAGAGATTTAGAATCAAATATATGAGGAAGATTAACAATCTACCGTCATCAGTGGGATTATTGAGCAGAAGTCACGAGAGAAAAAAGGGATGGTCTGAACAAAATTTTAGTCCCATCTGGAAAGATAAAGTTGAAATACCACAGATAGATTGGGAAGCCCTTACTCTGGAAAATAAAGTGGGAACAGACTTCTGTTGAGACATTACACCTTAAAAAGAAAAAGAAAATAATCCTGAAGGCAAGAAACCCTTTTTTCTCACTGCCATTGTTCGTCAAATATCAACTGTGCAAGACACCTATCATGTCCAAAGAACTTAAAAGTCTGGAAGACAAATACAAAAAGACAATTTACGCTGTGAAACTGAAGAGAGAATTTCTTCGGGCAACTTCCTTCTGCACTCTTACATAGTGATATTTTTTTTGGAGCTCATAGGCCTAGAAAAATAAGCGTGTCTTTAGGAAGGCACCTGAAAAAGGATAACATGTCTCAATCAGATTAGAAGATTTTCTATGGCAGAGACATGGACGGTAAGACTACACAGAGGTGGAAATGAAGGAAGGACGTAAAGGCACTCCAGAGCTATCACAATGAAATGAAAGCAGAAATGCAATTTAATAAGGCTAAAACATGTCCTAACTGAATGTTTATGCTTTCCCTATGTAAACCATTAGTTTACATTGAACTCTTAACCTCAGATGAACTAAAAAGCAGTAGTGACCTGACACACAGTTGCAATATTCCAGCATCACAAGTCAGCCTCCTTTGTGATGGACTGAAGGTTATATGGCACAAAGTGTGAGTGTTCAAACACCTGGCCTCTCCAGCATTTATTTCATTTCACAGTTCTCAGAAAATTCTGTTTTACAACTCATTTAAATGGATAGATAACCATGTTTCACATGGAAGTCCTTTCATTTTGGGCAGTCTAGCAATTGAAATCCAAGAAAGTATCCAAAGAATGGAGAGTCAGAGTCTTTGAAACATTATGTTATCTCTCACCAAGTGCAATGTGGCAAACACAACTGACCTCTTTCATCTAGCACAAGTACTCACTTTTCAGAAAACTACTGCACAGGCAAAATTCTGTGTTTGAAATGAAGCATTCATAGGACCTAAAATTTTCTCACAGAATATAAAAAAAATTATTTTTTCCAAGACCAGAAACAGATCTATTAGATCTACTATTAACTGTAAAAACTAAAGTTAGATTTTTATATGAAGTTGCTATTTTTCTTATTTCATCAACTACCACAACATCAGAGTCACAAGTTACTTTCTCTTCATAACAAGACCATTGTGGTTTTTTAGTATAATCACAAGCTCCTATACTTTGGCATCCCAAAGTCACTTCGATCTGTGACATGACACAGGTTTATTCCCGTGTCTTAAGTCTCAGATTACCTTAATTACTGTAATGCACACTTTTACAGCCATTCCCTAGCTCACTCAGTGCATTCTGAACTACAAGGGACCAAAACACTGCTACCAAGAACAGTCAGTTTCTCCAGGAAGCAGACTAATATTGTATTGTTGTTCTCAGTTTCCAATTTAGACCTGTATCTAACTCAAAATTACCGTCCTAGTTTTCAAATTTCTTCATGGAGACAGAAAGACTTAATGAAGTACCTTCACATTTGAATTTCCAGTGGACCTGAATGCACTCCAGTGATTCATTTTGACAATATATTTTAACAACCTACGACTACCAATAACATGGTCACGGTCCTCACCTCTCTTACCGGTCCTTTTTCTTTCCACTTGTGCTGTTCCATATATGTGTGGCTCTCTCCATTACTCTTTTTCAAGCCATTAAGTCATCTTTCTTCAGCTCTTACCTTTCAATTTCCTATTCAGTGTGGCCATCTCAATTCTAGTGACTTTTCATTTTCCATTACTGAATTTTTCTGTTCTTCCTTACCTAAAGTACCCTACCTAAACTGTCTCACATCTCTCTGCATTTATATTCCAACTTTTATTTATTCTGCTCTTCAAGGATTCTCATGTTGCTTAAGAGCATGGACAACATTTTAAGAGACAAAATGCTGTGTGGACCAAATCTCTTTCCATTACGGTCATGTGGAGCACCTCCCCTTCTACCTGTGTTTACAACCCACAGTGATTGTACACGTGGAAAAGTACAAGCAGGAAAACGTTCATGCAATTCAGCAGCAGAAATCAAAGAAGAAAGCCAGCACCACACCACTAGTCAGCTCTCCATAAGCTATTAGCAAGTGCTTCACAGACCATCAAAAATTACAGAATTAATGACTCTGTGAGCTGTTCTTCATCCCACTGTGCCATCTTGCTTTTCTACTCATTATCATCACTGTAATTGTTCAAAACAATATGCACAGAAATACTGCACGAAGTAATTTCTGGGTTTGTTCTGCACCTTAGCTCTCCAAGCTCCTTGGACTCCCTCCACTCCTGACTATTATATGCAGTGATCCATTATATTAAGGTTCATACTAGACCCGAATTTTCCAGAATGGCCCTTGATATCTGCAGAACTCCAGGAGAGCAGAGGGTAAGTTTTGCATCAGTGTTAGGTATATTAAAAGTTGAGGAGTTTATTGATTTTAAACTATAAAAATTAACAATACAGCCAGCATCATATTTCAAGCACTAGGGAAGACAGGAAGGTGGAGACAGGACTCTGAATGTTAGCAAATAGATACCTATACACACAGAAGCTCCCTGAACACATTTTAAATCACACACAAACATGTCAGAGGAAGTTTATGTCCCAGGAATTAAAAACTATTCTCCAATAAGTTTAATACAGAAATGTACACTGAAATCTGTTTTGTCATCTATATTCCCAAGTGGTATAAATATTAAAACCAGGATGAGAACAAGTATAATTAGCCAAGCATTTAGTGTCTTTCACTTCATGAATTCTACTATTATACAGGTTGTGAGCCTCATTTGACTGATAGGAGAATAAATGAAATTAAACCCTGCTACTACTCCCTGTATTTAAAATAAAATTTGTACCTGACCTGTCTCTTTTTCTTTAGTTTTTTTTATTCAGGTGCTATGGTGTAGATGGCAGGCAGTGTATGAGGATTCAAACACGTATATCTGTATATCATACAAATTCATAGTTTGAGATTGTTTGATATTATGCTGACTGCTACTAAAATTTTGAAATAATGTTCAAGCTTTAATAATTGGATGACATTTGTCTGATACAAAGCTAAATTTCTTTCTGTCAAAAATGCAGAAATGAATGAAAAGGGTCTTTAAAGTGTCCCTCTCAGATCCCTGGGGCATAGCAGTGCTGAGAGTGTGGCTACTGTGCAGTATCTCTCTCAAAGGAGTAACAGCTGTGTGTGAGGGAGCTATTTACAACTTGCTTTATGTATCATCAGCAGAAACAAAAGATAGAACAACAAGCATAAAGGCTTTTCCCCATCTATCCCTCCTGACCTTTATTCCTTCCACCCACCCAGGAAATAAGGGGAGGGGGGAGCAGGGGTCACAGCCTTTTGTGTCAATAGGGGGTTTTGAGGTAATACTTATTCTGAGCTACAGGAAAAATATCTGCCCAATCCTTCACTCCTTCCCTCCCCATATAGATATGGACATACATGTACACACTGCCTTTCCATACCAAGTCTGTCCAGGGGCAATAAGGACCTGACTGTGGAATAAATTAGGAGTGATGCTCTTCTGACCAGGAGTTGAAAAGATAGGCCAAAGGGAGATAAACAGTGACAAGAGGTAAAAGTGAAAGACACTTCAATGACTGGTGCAGCTAATGGAAAATGCCCAGAGTCAGATGCCTCTTCTAAATAACATTGAGACTGAGAGCACCTTTTGAGGCCAATACCAGTGACCATCAAGGAAAGGTTAAGAGTTATGGAATTGAAACAGGTCATAGGGAAAATCAACAACAGGAAGAGTACAGGTTAGAAGACATGCCACCATTGTGGGAATGTCACTGTCACTGCGGAAATTTTTCTGTTGTTCCAAAGGGGCTTGAAGGCTGCTGGAAAGCACCCCTGAGACTCCTGGGGAAGCATCAGCATGTTCTGCAGTCCTACAGATGGTGCCAGGGGTCTGGATAGTAAGACTGAACTGAAAGTTCCGGAAAAGGCAGGAGGATAGTCTTAATTTAAATTATTTTTCCTATTTCATAGTGGCAATTTAGGTCCTTTTACTCTAACAATTTTTATTGTTTACCTAAAGCACGCTAGACTACAGGCTGATGCTTTTTGTTTTTTTCCCTCATTGGAAGTTTCTGCAGTGTCCCACTGGCACCAACAGAACTCTTGTCATGACAGACAGACATGCTTTCAGAAACACAGAGCAAATGCAAGCATGAATCAGCAGATGGTCCCCACACTTATGAAGCTATCACAAAAAGATTTTAAAAAAAAGCAGAAGGCAAAGCTTGCAGCGCTGGTTTCAGTTCTGACATTTAATATATTATAGTCAGAGAAGGCACCTGTGCAGATCAAGGAACTCAGGTACAATTACCTGTGGACCTTCAGGACTTTGGCAGAAATACCATTTCAGTCAGTAGTGTAATGACACTTTGCATATCCATACACTAATTACCAAGGAGAGATTCTGAATACAATATACAACGTTTTCATCACTAACAGAAAATTGCAACGTAAGATGCAGCCTGAAAGAAAAGAAAAATCCCAAGAAACAAAGCATGGAGGAAAAAAATGAATCTCTGATTCAAAATACAGCATAAGAAATGCACTGTTGAAGTACATACTTACGGCTGGTTCTAAGTTTGCAGCTATCCTTTATGTTGCTCTCATATAAAAAATTAAAATGTGTTTTCTCACCAACAATTTAAAGCACATTTCGTAAGAAAATTCAATAGATGATTACCCAGCTTCCTTCCTAGTGCAGCTCTCTAAGAAATGGGAAGAATATCAGTAAAATCCTAATATTAAATTAACAAGTTCTTTGGGACAGAATATAATAACATAGTCTTTGGAGCAAGATCAATGAATCAAGGTGGTTTTCTTTGTAGGTGAGGAATGGATTTCGTTGTGGAGAATGGAGGAGGAAAAGAGAGTGAATATGATTTGCTTCATGAGAAATAAGAACACTGCCAATACACACCTTTGTTACTGAGTATAGTCATTAATTTAAAAACCCTCCCCTCCCTGTTACACGAATTTTTCAAAGCCTCAAAAGAGAAGTATTTTAGTTTTGCTGTGCAATTAGATTGTGTCTAAAATCTTCATAATGTTCTTAGTCAAAGATTAATGGGACTTCCAGCAAAAGGCTGAGGAGATGATATACTATTGGATGAAACAGAAAGCAAAAAAATTCCCCAGCAAACAGCGCATCTAGCAGATCTCTGGTTTTTTGGAGGATGATGAAGAATCTTCAGAGTAGCTATAAGACTGGATTCATCTCCCCTTCCTATCTTTCTGTCATTATGAGTTCTACACATAAGCCCTGTCAATTCAAATTGCTTCCAAAGAAAAGTACTGGAACTGAAAGAGGCTAGAAATTTACACTTGTGATAGTATAATGTGGTGGCTCCCATGTCTGCATCAGTCAACTGAGTCTTCCCCAGTCTGTGGCAAGTACCAGTTGTCTGGCAGTCAAAAGGAAGACTAGCTAAACAAATAAACTATATACTAATACCCTAAGTTTTTTAACATGGTATTTAGTCCCTTAGATAATGCTAGACATGTAAAAGGGAGGAGTAGGCATTACTCTGTGAATCAGCACAACTGTTGGCACATTTTATTGTCCTTATCCCTGCTATCCCACCACAAATAACACTAATCAAGTGACAGCATTTATGCAGCACTTGCTACTGTGAAAAATCATCTCACATGCAAGATCAGGAACTAGATTAATTTCTTTCCTAACATTTTATCATCCTTCTTCAGTTTCCAAGTAAGGAGCAACCTGTTTGTTTGCTTCTCTCCCTTTGTTAAAGACAGCCTACTCCCCAGAGAACCTTTCTTACTTGATTTTAAACATGTTTTTACAGGCCTGTTAATAAAATGGGGGTGGGGTGCACGTAAAAAGTAGTGCCTGGAAGTGCCCTCAATACTTTGTCAGCTGTGGTGCCAAGGAAGTTCAGGCTTAGTCCACACCCAGAAGATGCAGGGGTGTGTGTTTCTGCCTTCCACTTCATATCCAAGTCTAACAAGGTAGAGAAGAAATCTGCTGAAAATATACTGCCCAAATGAAAGGGTATCACTAGGTCTGCCTATGGATCCACACTGTCCTGACTTATGTAGGTCTGAAAATCCTTGCTTAGGTTGACATTATGCGCTCACCTGAAGATACAAGAAAACAGCTAGAAACAGTCCAAAACCAATTAAACTTAATAATTCACTAGCAGAGTCTACATTTTGGAAACAAATCCACAAGACAAAAAAAGAAAATTTCCAAAATTATTATGGGACTTTTATCTTCACAAGTCTGAAAGTATCTGATCCCTGAAAATATTTTTTTTTTCTGAAAGAGTAAAGAACAAAAAGAGTGAAATGAAATTAAAGTGTACGTGCTTGCTTCAGTTTACTTTTTTTTTTTTTCTGGGCCTTACCACTGTCCAATTTTGCCACTAATTTTTGTGGGCACAGTCAGACAGTAAGTTGTCTCAAGTAATAAAGCTTACAAACTATCAACATTGCTACAAAGTCAACATGAAACAACAAATCATTTATGTACCTTTCTGTCAAAGTTTTCCTGTAGATACATGTACACATTGTTTCTTCTATTTCTCATTTTCCAGTCTTTCCCAATGCAGACTCCATAAATAAACCAAGCATATAACTCTAAGCACATGAAACATCGCTCCATGCTTTGCTTATTCATAGCTCAAATACCCAAATATTTTTTTTCAAATTTGACCTTGAAAGAACTTGCTAACAAAAACTGTTCAAAGCTATGGGGTTTTTTTTGAGCTACCTGCAAAATGAAATATTGCGTTTGTTTAAAACTCTAAAACAGCTGGGAAGATTTTGACCCAAGTATAAAAGTATATACTGAAATCCCACAAAACAAACCCCACATCTTTAATAGAAGAGTAAGCCTGAAAAAATTTATATGTAAAAGTCACTGATCTTTAATTTTTTTTTTTTTTTTAAATTCCGTATAGTTCTGACTGCCACGTGAGAGTATGGTATATAAAGACTGGACCTAAAGCCTTATGTAAAAAACTGTACAACTGGTAATAGCCAGTTCTGTATTTTCAAGACTTTTTTCTTTTCATTAAGTTTTCTTGTTGTGGTATGTATACCATGAACATGAGAGAGATACAAATTCATCCTTACATGATATCTCAAGATCTGTTAAGAAAGAATTCTCAAAATGACAATTTAAACTTTCTTAATATTGCAAATAAAGAACTTTCTAAAGAAAATAGATGTAAGTCATCACCTTTCGAGATTCGTCTTTATTAGGAAGCATGAAAATATATTAATCCATCTAAAAATGGATCCAGTTATAGTAGTCCAAAACCCTAATGTAGACATATTTAAACAAGTTCTACTCATGTTCACACAGATCTAGTTTTGAGTTCAGACACACTACTGAATTATGATTTAAAATATTGTTACACATCAGCTTAACCTTGATACCTAAATGCATGTGCATTTATCGCCCACTGTAAACTTGAGATAAAATGTGGATGATTAAAGTTGTGTGAAAGAGGTTTTTGCTCACACATTTTTACCTCACATTTGTTGTGGTAAGTGGATGGAGCTAATTACCATAGTTCAGCTGACTTACAAAACCAGCTCATATTCTGAGCCATCATTCATTGAATTACTGGTTTAGATGAACACAGTTATAGCAAAATTTAAACTGGTTTAAACAAGTCTACATTAGAGCTTCTAGTAGCATAATTAGATTAGTATATGCATGTATGTATATATAGATGAGTCTACAGATGTGTATATAGATGTGTGTATATATATGCATACATATGTGTATGTACATATATGCATGCACCTTAAAATAGATTCTTTTTTAATTTTTTTGGTGAAGACCGAACTACTGGAAGCATCGAAGTAAAATACAGTGTTAGTTTCTGCTTTATATTTGCAAACCAAAATATAAAAGCCTAAAGTCAGCATATTCCAAGGTATCAAAAGGCAAAAAAATTAATGTTAAATGTATTATTATTAATCTCTTAATCTTCACACCAGCCTCACTATTTTGTGAAATCTAAAACATGCTTAGCAATTAATGCGTAGCAGTCTGAAATTCCCAGCCATGGTGTAGCGCACATTATTCTCTTTTCAACGTAACAGTAAAACCAAAATGGTTCTCTACAATTTTGCAACTTGAGAAAAGTGACTGCAAAATGTATGAAATGCTAATTCTGATTTGAGTGGAAAAGTCAAGAGTTAGTATTACTTCCACATCCCTACGCATACATTCCTATGCATCTTCTGATTTGAAAATAATTAAATAACTTTGTTTTATTTTGACATCAGACTTGTAGCTAGCAAGTAAAATAAGACCTTCTGTCAAATTACCTCTTTACAGAATGATATGTGAAATCTATTTGTAGGATATTTCCAAAGTTTTCTTCATCCCAGTTTTTAGGAAAGAATTATAATTTACTGCAATTGACTTGGGAAATTATTTTTAACAGTTACAAATAGTAGAATAAATAAATACTTACATACATTATATGAGCATATATCACTGGCCATTTATCTTTGATAACCGTCATTTTTAAATTTTCATTTGCAGATCCTCACAAGTAAACTCTTAACAGTTGTACCCAACATAGTTCAAAATAGGTAATACATCCTTAAAGTGCATATTGTTTGGAATTTATGGAAGGTGTTAATGAGAGTTCCTGAAATTTGAAGTAATGATTACATTTATAAATCATTTATGGCCGACTGCTTGTTGAATTTATGACCCGCCATAAGCCTTGTCAATTTAACTGTTTAAAAACACCACCACCAAACCATCATAAATGGGAACTAATCACATTAAAATCTTGTTTATCTGACAAAATTATCTCTTTTTATGCAAGCAAAAGAAATAAAGCATGCAGCCAAACACAGATGTCCTAACAGTTCTTATGAAATAGATAACACAGGATATAGTTTATTATGGGTTGTTCAGGGATTTATTTTCTTTCCTAGTGTGACATTCTTTAAAGCGAAGATGTCATATATAACTAGATTTCCTGGAGATATGTGGACAAATAAGAAATTATAGTGTGCACATCTGCTTTATAATGTAAAAGATTTCAACCAAATCAAGTATCTCTCTTTGCTGCTAAGGTATACTAACACTAATTTTTAATTGCAGAATTCAGAAAGAGTAAATTGTATGAATCAGTAAAAAATTACATATGTAAATGTACTCACATATGTACAGACAGGCTATGTACATACTTACATAAGATGGAAGAAGTTCCTCTTCTCTTTTTTTATAAAATTTTATCTTATTTTAAGTACAGTGGGGTTACTTTCTCTACTTTCCATGCTAATGTGGCAGTATTAAGTTTTTATGAACTCTTGCAGATACAAATTCTTGCATGTAATGTTACCTTATCATTCAGAAATCAAAAATATTTGGCCATGTATTAACATGGCCAAATGAGCCCTTGCAAGAAACCAAACTGTCTAGTAGTAAGAATGCTAACAACATGAGCAACAATGAACTTAAGTTTGTACATAACCTTTGAAGTGACACAGTTGTTGCAAAAGACTGTTTGCAAAAAACTAAATCTGCTCTATGATCATTTCTCACTTGCAAAACCAAAAACGTGTCACATCATTCTTTAGTGTCATGTATTCTGTAAACACAAATATCTGTGCTTACATGCATACAGCAACATTTTTGCACTCAGACCTAGATGTTTAAATAAAGATGTAATACATAAAGATCTAGAGCATTTTGTCCCATGAGGAATCAGACCAGTCTTAACTCACATGCTTGCTGTTTCTTTGACTTCAGTGACTTTACAAGAGTACATGCATGAATCATGAGTTAGTGTGTGTGTGCATACACGTGTGAACAGCACACAAATTCCATGACAAACTTGCCCAAACACAGGTGCTTATGTTTTTGTGAAAACAGTCTGATTTTTAGAGATCCAGACTACCCACAAATGTCACTTAGGTCCCCATTAGACTTCCATATACATATCCACGCAGATTATTTTCACACTAGTCACCAGCAACATGTACATACAAATAATTATAGTATAACATCTAATGTAATTTTAAACTACAAAGAGTTCTGAACTGAAGACTTCACAGTAATTTATGAAAAAAACCCCACTCAAAAATCACATACAGCACTTGACTGGAATAGCTTGAGCCCATATAAAAACACAGAGAAACTGAAAAAATCTAGTATGATTCAAAACAAAGTTTCTTTCCAAGGACTGTATCTGCATGGCTGTTGTTCCAAACTCCCTATTCTTGATCTACTAAAGAATCATGTTTAAACTTTGCTAGAAGTCATCACCTACAACTAACGCAAATTGTATGGATAAGTTTATTTCCTTAAAGAACTAAAATCTCGCTAACGTGCAGCATTGTTACATTTAATTATTTTGTCCTTTCGCAGTCTAAAATTAAATCCTCCTGAGTCATGTCAACCACTAATACAAAGAGTTGTTTAAAAAATGTAAAAAGGAATGAGGGAGTAGTAATGGTAACATACAGTACCATGAGCTGCTTTGGACTCCCAGTCAGTGGTGTACAGTTAACAGATCACTCCTGGCCTTCGCAGACAGGGGAAAAAAACCAACCTCCCCTCACTGGGCTCTCGGCTGGGGTGTCAGAGCAGGAGGAGGCCGGGGGAGAGGTTTGGCAGTTTACAGGAGAAGGCAACCCGGCTCCCTCCCGGTGCATTCCTTCCCCTCTATCGCCCAACCTCTTTGCATGTGTCTTGTCATATTTACTTCAGCTGCTAATTGTCTGGACTGTGAGATTTTAAACAGCCACAGCTTAGGAAAAGTGAAACCTGTCTAAGTGACTATCACAGCCCATCAGCTTCGTGCTGCCGGGTAAAATTTTCCAGGGGAAGTGCTCTTCTGATAGTTCCCAAGTCTCTAAGTCACCCTCCCTCCCCCTTTCCCCACCACACACACTCCCCTTGAGGCCTGAATGCACTTGTGGCAATAAAACATTCATGCGACTTGGAATTTTAACACAATGCCATTTCCCTAGTTTAACCTGAAAGGAATGCACTAGTCACAACAGACTACATCATCCTGCCATTAAGCCCTGCCAAGGAACCGCTTTTTTGGCTGTGCTGGGCCAGCTCTGACGGGAAAGAAGTACACAGACCCACACACAGAGCACAGAGGGGCCACCTCTGCTTCCTCAGCCTTATCCAGCAACACCCTGCTCTTAACCATGACCCCTGGCCTGTTTCAGCACTGTGACAGCCCTGTGATGCATGTGTCACTTCAGGACTTCTGCAGAGTCACAACACTGAGCAGGCAACTCCAGCATTTCACTGACTTGCTGCTCTGTCTCAACAGGCACTTGATCATCTGCCAGAGGGTGTTGTTTTTTTTTTTTTTTTACATTTTCCAGCGTTTTTTTTAAACATATACACTATTGTTACTGCTGAATGTTCTCTGTCTAAACCCAAAGACCTTTCCTCCACCTATAAACCCTCCCCGCATCCAAACAAAAAAAAGGAAAAAAAAAACCAAACCCAACCTTTCCAATTGCCTGTGGTAATTAGGTTATGATCACTGACAGAACAGTTTGCTTAGGGGACTAGTTACCAAAGCTACCAGCACTTTGGTATTCTAGTGGCATTTTAATTTTTCTGTAATTAAAGAAAAGGGGAAGAAAAAGCAGAAGTATTTCCTTGATGATTTACAAAGAATGCTGATGGGAAAAAGAAAACATCAAGTGTCTCATTTGCCCTCTGTTAACCCATTTGTGTAATGACGATTGCTGCAAATAGAAATTGGAAGTGTAGAGTAGTGGAACGATGTACAAGGAGTGTTTACCTGTCATTTTGATTTTTGAAACTATGAGATTTCTAAGACCTGAATTTACTTACTTTGTCTTGTTCTGAGTGATAGGCAGCACAGCCAATTTCACCAAAAAGAATTTTAGTGCTCCTTGCTCTTCTTCACTATTCACTTTAATTCTTCTGCAGCTGAATGATCTTTGATTTAAGTGAACAGAATGCACTGAATAAACAGGCAAGGAAACATTTTCAAAAACCTGGAAATATACCCTCAGCTATGAACCGATACCAACTGTCCTTCTGTCCTTGTTCTGTCCCTTATGCAGGTCATTACAGATGTCTGTAAACCAAATTAGGAGCTAAAAGCACTCCTCGTTCTGCAGAACACAACATTGATTGTAACTCATGAGACTTGACTAGCACTCCCTTGTGACTGATTATCATGTTATCATAATTATTGACATGCCATTGTGGTTCCACAGATGCTTCACAGAAAGACCCAAGAGCACAGGTCCCTCTGCCCAAGGAGTTTACAAAGGGAATGAGACACTACCACATGAGCAAAAATATAGGGTGCAAACAGAAGACGAGAAGAAAGAGCCTACCATATCTGAAAGCCCAGGATATGTGCTTTAGTTAGCATCTTGACTAACATCTGGAACCGTATCTCCACATGTAATCACTCAGAGGTCAAGGGGAAATAAGCACAGGTTAGAAAGATATTCCATCAATACACAACAACATCCAAGTGATGTATTTCAAAATGCACAATAGATTAACAGATCTGTTTGATAAAGAATGCCTTGTGTCATTGGCATTGAAAATAATTTTTCTGTGATTTTTCCATTGAGAATCACGTTTCCAGAATGCAAAAGAAAGCAGCAGTTCCTCTGGAATCCAGGTTTGTCTGACTAGTGCATATGTTTTCAGGAAATACAAGCTGGATTCTCTGTTTTCTAGAACATCAGAGATTTTACAAATGCCAAAGCAGCCACAGGGAACAGTGGTTAGTATCACATACTTCAGAAAAAGAAATCCAATGTTGGACAAATATGGGCTAGACTGCCCACAGAACAGACGTTTTATAATCTCCACCCTGTTACGGAATAGTTTACGGCATGATGTGAAGATGTAGATAATTTGGGGGGAAAAGCTGCAGTTTTGCAAATGATGTTCTGGTGTCCACACAATTCCCTTCTGGTTATAGCAAATAATCTTAACTTTTCATTTAAACTACAATTAGTTTAACTAACTTGTGTTAGGTGATAAGGAAGGAAAAGGAATGCTTCTCTACACATACAAAATATTTTTCAATATGCAGAGTCAAGTTTGCTTTATGTCTACCATGAATATGTAACACAGCAGTGTAAATGTTCAGCATGAAGAAGTGCTTTTGGAGCAAAGACAAAAATTAAGTAGGCATATATGCAATCAAAGTTGTTCCACTGCTGAAGGCAAACAATACTTTAAATTTAGTCTATGCATGATAATATACTCATGCAACACAAAGCTCCCAGAAACTGCTTTTCTCTTCTGAAAAAATCTGACCTTGTTGCTAGAAATCCACAGTCATTCTTTTAAATGTACACTCTCGCATTTCAGAAAATTTTCAGCATCTAAATGACCCAAATCCATGAATTGTGAAAGAATTGCCATCTTTTTTAAAAAGCCTACTCTTTTTAAAAGGCCTACAAAAGTGTGAATGGATTCAGCATCTATATACAAGGCTGTAGAGTTTACAAACCTATGCCTGCAACCTCAAATATAACCTATCCTTATAACTACTTCTTTTCATTTAACAGGGTTTCTTCTCATTCAGTTCTTCTGATAAGGAGCAGCTAGTAATTTCTACTAAATCCTGCTTTATACAACTCTGTTGAGTCTTTCCTAATGGTCTTCCACCTAAACAAAAAATTCCTAATCTCCCTTCTGTCAAAATATATCTATTAACAGTTCACCACAGCAAACTAGTCAAGTAGGGCTGCCTTACTGTATCATAACCATTCAAAAAAGGGAGGATAAGGTGTAGATAGTTGTTTGTATTTACCTCTGCTTTATATAGCTCTGTGGTATCATATCCACTCAAAAAAGCAAGAAAACAACCAATGCTTACAGTATACTTTGGAGTAAAATTTACTTGAGAGGTGGCAGAGTTTAGCTTCCTCTTGTGACAAAATTGTCTTTGTCACAGGGTTGAAATACATACCCAGATAACCTAGAGTACCAGTACAGCACTTTTTTTTGGGTTTGTTTTATGGATGCCTAAGAATTTTCTTATGGTGAAATGGGCATCTTTACAAAACAGATACAGACTGCTCTCTAGGATATATGATCTTCTTCTCTTAATTATCTTTTACGGACAGCTTAGACACAAATCTCAAGGAGCATGTAGACTACAGATGGAGATAACACAGCTATACTGCAGAGGGATCAAGAGGTCTTTCAGGGCGGCAGGATTGAAGAATATAATTTAATTCTGACCAAAGGTGCAACAATGGTCTGCTTGGGGCTATTGAAGCAAGGACTTTTTTTTTTGCTACCAGCAGCACTATCGTCACTGCAACAAAAATTAGGAAACAGGCACACAGCACAAGCTGATGGGTCTCTAGGGCATAGCTGAGAACATCTATCAATGGTGATATACCTTGGAGTTCCAGTTGTATTTTCTTGCCTTCACTTCACATGAATGCTCTCATGGACTGACTTCAATACAACTTAAACATCATTGCAGAATTAGTTGACTTTTCTATCTTAAGAGTGGTCTGTTGTCTGTCCCTTGACCTACACACCATTAAGTAATATAAGCAAGTGCCAAGAGTCTACTAGGCTACCAAGGCAAAACCGAATGCCTAGAAAGCCACTAAATGAGGTACCATATCTATTATCTTTTTAAGGTCCTCAGAATTCATAAGGAGTTAAAATTAACGTGATGCAGGTTAAGAAGAAAATCCTTGGTTCTTCACTGCTCTACCTATTTCTGACAGCTGACAAAGTGTCCATCTGTAAAAGATGAAGGATCCCCACTCAAGCTCATCTCTGTAGAAAAACCATCAATGATATCCATTGTGTACATACTTCTTCAGCATACAAGGCACCTTACCACTTCCTAAATGTATCACAGAAGGCTTGGTTCAAGATGTTCCAAATAATCCTCAGTACTAAACACTTTCAATGAGAAAGAAAACACTCTGCAATCCTGCTGCATTCTTTAAGCTTGGGTCAGGAACAGTGGCCTTGCATGTTATAAACTACATTTTCTTTAAGCTAATCAGTCAATCCTTGGATGACAGAATGCATGAAGGAAGCAAGCAGGTTCTAAATGTCTAGAAATTTCTGTGCTCCATTAACCTTTAATCTGTTGACAGGGTAGAAAGGAGACAGTAGAACATCAGAAAATCAACCCTGTCAATCAGAATTCTGCCCATATAGAACATGTTGGGAAGCAGAGCTATACAGAAAAAAAATACTTCAGTTCACCATTTCTCTGAGGGAGGATGCCCGGAGTATTGGGGGTTTGGCACAAAACCAGAGAGGTCAAGATAGTAGTCTAAAGAAAGAGAATGGACTCTTTAGAGCTGAAAAGCCAAGAATCAATATTAGTTAGTATCTCTGAGCAATATAAATAATATTAATTCCTTGATGGAGGATGGACATTTAGCACCAGCAAAAGCCCAGTGGAAGTTGCAAGAGAATTAACATCTGGGTGCCTGTCTGACTCCTCCTCCACAACAGTAAAAATCTTTTCCTTTTTAGGATTTGGAATCAATGCTGGGGATACTGCCAGAGGAGACAGCTGCGAAGACCTGAGAAGGCAGTGAGTGAGTGAATTCACATCTTCAGTTAAAAGTCTTCTGGCTGCTTGTTCAGGTTCTTGTATCTCTGGAGAAGCATCTGAAATGACAGTCCTCCACTGAGTTGATGGGGCTTGGATGCTGAGGGTATCAAACTAGTACAACCCTTCAGTTCCTCCTCCTCCAAAGAGCTGGAATGAACTGGTTATATGGTTGCCAGGGGCTGGCTCAGGGGTATCCCATACCACCATCTGCAGGGAAACTTTCCCAACAGGTTGAATACAGACTTCTTCCCAGTCAGAACTAGTGGAAACATGTGCACCTTCATGCAAAAGCATAATTCTGGGAGAAACTCACCTTTACTTGACATGGTAGCAAATGGCTGCCTGCACTGGGTAGGGAAATTGCACACAGAAAGAAAGGCCGCTATATGAACTCTGCTATTTCCATCAACTACTTTTTGGCTCACAGACAGAGATCCACATAGTGCGTTCAGGGAATTAGGCAGTTCATACAAAAGACTCTTTATTTGAAGCCTGGCCACCAGTGCTCCTTTCATTTGCCCTTCCATCATGGCACTAAAATAAGGTCTAGAAAATTCTCTCCCAAAGCTTCATCAATACTTGTAGGACAATCACAAAATAATCATAGGCAGGCCTTCATTTATTTCAAATCACTAAGGGTTGTGCAACTGGATCATGACCTGACATTACTGACAGTCATTTCAGTAAGCAGGAGAAGAATCATTGTTACCAAAATGAGGTTTGCAGAGTGCAATGGCTAAAATGTAGAGAACGCTTTGACAAAGGATCTGCAGTGTAACCTGTCATTCATGTTTTTTTTTTACTGAGCAACCATAGTTATGAACTAATGTCTACAAATTGTTCCTCATACTGGGAACTCACAGTGCTTCTGGCATCTTTGGCAAAAAACAGTGCACAAAAATATGAAATAACAGAAGAATTTAATCGTGGAACACTAGCAATACCTCATATTAAATTCTCTACTGAGACAATTCAGTCCCTGTGGTTAGAAACAGGAGTGGCATTTAGAAATTCAGTTTCTGCTTTGCCACAGTACTCAAGGTATTAACTTAATTCTCTGTTTGGGTGCCAGCTTCCACAAGAAATGAAGTCCTATTCCACAGAACTTATGTAACACAATTTCTTTCTCTTTAAGTGCTTTCAGATCATTTGAAAATGGGGAAGAAGAGATTCATGATGGGTTTCTTTTTTACAGTCACACATGTGCTTAAAATTTCTTTGGTGGAATATATATATGAATGAACCTCCAGTCAAAGGCATCTCTCTGACTCACTCTACATAAGTCCAACTTCTAATGTTTCTCTCATAAAAATAAAAAAAGTCTTTATTATAAACTGCAAATTTTTTTTTATTATAAGGAATGACCACTCCAGTCAAATTTATTGTCAGATTAGCTATGGTGATAGTCCATTCTTCACATTTTATTGTTCCTTTATTGTGTTTTAGTTAAATTCTGAAGTCTGTAGGGACAAGACTATGTTGATTTCTGTATGACAACAGAAGATCATCAGGCGAGGCTTCAATTCAACCAGTGCAAGGAATAACCCTAGTGAAGATACAGAACCTCAGTCAGGATATTGCTTCACAGCCTCATGAAAGAGCCTGCTTAAAATCTGTGGCCGCTACAAATGTCAAATATCTCTACTTTTTTTCTACAGCAAGATGGCACAGGGACTTCTAGCAGCTTTAATATAATTCATGATATTAGATATTTCTGATAGTAAAGAATAGGTGTTACAGATCTGAACTGAATTTGGGACAAGGAAGGAGAGACCTCTCTCTTTTAACTGTTGGTATCAGTATTGTGAGTAGCTTTGTTTCTATCTGGTCACCTCTTCCATTAGTCCTTCTGCAGATCCTTGCTATTATTTCACCTTTTCCTCAAAGAGGGTCCAGAAGCTTCTGTCAAAACCACCACAAATTATGCCTCAGCTGACACTAGATGCTCTGAGGGCATTTATGCAGCATTCGTTTCTACTAGGCCCCTAAGCTGAGTGTATCACCTGCATGATTAAACCAGTCTCCAATGGTTCAGAGCCCCTTTTTGCCTAAAATAAGAGAAATATATCCATCTGCATACACCATGTATCAGATGCACTTCAGCATGGCATCTCATGTTTATGCAATATTAACACAGCACAGCACACTTTTTTTGTCCTCTGCATGCTGCACAAAGTTACAGTGGCAACACTCTCTGAAGAAAGCAACGTATTATTGTGAAAACATAGGAAGACCTCCTATCTTCCATTTCTGCTCTTCATCTCATTGGTGGTTTCAATTAGTCTTGACAGCCCAGTTAAAAGACAAAAGTTGTTTAATCACCTCAACTCTATGAAGCCATAATTATAAAACTGTTCTCTACTAAAAAATATCTCTATAGAATTAGGACCGATTACTTATCCAGGACATTATGTTAATTTTAGCTTGTTGAATTTAAGTTTTCAATGTAAGCATCTCAAGGCAAAGAACTCTTTTTACTTTATCCTTGAAAACTGATACAAATTTGGCAAATAGCAAATACTCTAGTTCTACTTTGTTGGAAGTCTAATGGATGCATAACCTTTGAAAAGATGAAATGTAAATTAGGCAAGGAATCTAATCCATGCTTTCATGCAGACAAAATGTCTCATTGTGTTAATAGCAACTAAGATTTTCAAAATATGGCCCCTAATTAGTACTAAATATTATGCAATTATTACAAGATTATGCTACTAGCTCTACACAAAATAGGCGACCAATCTGGATCTTACTCATTTTATCTGGGATTTTGAGCCCTGATCACATTCTGTTTCTGATGCCTAGAAAACTGGATCACTTAATACACCTGCAAGAAGAGGTTTCCCAGAAGCACTGTATCCCAAACAACAGAATTTTTCGTGTTATAAAAGATAGAAAGGAAATTTCTGTTGATTATTCCTGAAATTTCCATTATCAGAAGCATAGCACGGGAAAAAAATTACCTTAAACTCTCACAGCAAACAATGGTAATAAAAAGATAATCAAAATAGTGCCGGAATAATGAATGTGCAGTATAAAAGAATGTCATTTCACTACTCAACACTAGCTCTAGAAATCTGGTTCCTCTATGCCAAGGAACCACAGATAAAAATATGACCATTTTATTAGCCATCTTAAATGAAATGTAATGTTAATTTCATGTACATAATCTTCATTACTGCAATACATGTATTACTAGTGTAATTTAGTCAATTAAGGCATAGCTACAAATCTGTCAGCTGCCACCATGAGAAATATAAAGTACGAGGTTGCACTGAAAACATTAAAAGTGAATAGTAAGATAGCAGTAATAGGGATGGACTGAGAGAGGAAAGAAACGGTGGGAAGAAGAAAGTCTTAAAACCAGCTAATTACAATCAGAATAAAAACCCACAGTTATAAATAGCATATTTCAACACAGACATGTAAGCACAAACTATCTTTAGATCTGTGCAGACATTCGTTAATGAACAACCAAAGTACTCGAGACTCTAAAATTCAGACCTAAGATACGCAGTTTAATATTGCACTTTAACAGCATTTCTGACTTGACATATATTCCTTCTATTTCTTCTCTCTTTCCCCTTTGACTCAGCTGCTGTACAGAAGACCTCAGCACAAAGCAAATTAAATAAAAGAACAATGTGTAACTTCACTAGAGAATGAGGCTGGTAAACGCAGCCATTCATCCTTGCAGCCCATCACCTTCTTCCCTCCGCCCCCTGCTTATTCCTTCCCCAGTCCAACCAAAAATATTACGCACGCACGCACATGCATATACACACACACGTGCATATTACGAGCTTTATGCAATGAGAAATATGTTAATTTACTCAGCTCGGCAAGGCACATTTGGTGAGTGTATTACCTGGATTAGCTACAATAACAGAGGGGAAAAGCTGGGGTAAGCAGGCTGAAGCCCTGTGTGTGGCCAAGGCAGCGGGAAGCAAGGCAGAGAGAGAGAGAATGAACCCAACAACACAACAGTGGAACAGGCAGCTGGCCTGAGATGCTAATTCAGCGCTTTAACAAATCAATGCCACTTGAAAAGTACAATGCGAGCCCTCACTGGGTAGATGTCAGGGGACCGAGAAAATGCATTCTCAAGTATTTCACATTAAGAGGGAATAATGTGTTAATTTATAACTCTTCACCCTATACACTTGGATTATCCATCTGTGTCAGTGATTTGACTTCTTAAATTTATCAAAAACATGCGCAAAGGGAGGCATCTTCTGCTAAAGCGTTGGGAAATAGCGATTCAGAAACAGCCTGCCCTATCTGGTTGTTGGGTGGAGGGCTGGGGTTTTTGGGGTTTTTTTTGTTTGTTTTTTTCTTTTTTTCCTTTTTTTTTTTTTCCTTTGGACCCTTTGGTCAAACGAAGGCCTTGCCTTAGTAGTGGCTGATTACATTAGGTACCATCCGTCAAAAGTGACACCATAGAGCAGCAAAATCTTGAATCAGCAACCTGAGATAGCATCATCAGAATTTAGTTTAAGGAAACTTAGCAAAATCCCTCTGCACACCTAGCAGAAGAGAAGCTGCTACAATTAAAATGCCATTCTAAATGCCAGCTGTGATCTACAGACACTACCTACTGAAATACAAAGAAGAGGAGGCTGGAGGGGGAGAAATAAATAGGCATTGAGATGGCTTGTATGTATAAGGAGTTTCCACACAAACGTGAAGTAGAACTGTAGTAAGAAAAGTGTTACTGATTTCTTGAAACTGTTTCTTAACAAAACCTGTTCATTTTAATTATATAGACAACACTATTTCATATGCATAGGGAATCTAATGTCAGTGCAGAAAACACTACTCAAACCTAACTTCCTTTTGTTTGGAAAACATGTCTGTTTCACAATTTAACCTTTGTTGGTTAATTTTCTGTACATTTAAAGTGCCAAGTTACCTGCATGAGAATGAAGTCTGGTTTATGTCTATTGAACATGTACGGCTCAGACAGTGGTAGTGTATCTTGCCACCTAAATATTTTCAGCATAATGCAGAGAAGCAAAATCCAAAGGAGCAATAGGGAGACCATGTCCTAATTAGGATCAGCTTAATAATATTTTATGCAAAAATACAGTGGTTACTGACCAGTGTCAAACAGTTATCCATCTGTGGATTAGATATTAATAAACAAAACAAAATTAGGAAGAGCAAATAATTTCTAAAAACTCCTGGAAAGCATAAGTGGCTTTTACGGCTTTAGATTAAATTAAAAAGGCGTGGACAACTTTCTAGGTGCTTGCATAATTGCCACTTCTATTTCATTGTATTTGTACTACACAACGCCTACATTGTTGTAGGAAATTTTTTTGGTCAATTATACAATTGCAATAGAAGCAGACACTCTTATTTTCAGAACATTCATATGTAAATAATATGCTGATGAATGGAAATTAGATGCTATAGATGATACGTAAGTATCCACATCTAGTAAAAGTAAATGCTACTTCACTTAAACAGACTTCAGTACTACTGCTTCTGCCATTCCCTGCTTCCCTAGTACAGGCAGGTACAACATAAGATGAGGGTAGGTGGCCTTTCGGGGGGTTTCTGATGGCTGTGAAATTAACCTAGAGAAACAGAAGCTGGAAAATAAATCTGGTTTTGACAGGAAAATGTTTTATAATTTCATGCTTTCACATGGGGGCTTTGTCTTTTCTTTTTGATTATTTTTTTTAAAAACAAAGACCTTGAAAATATATTTTTTTGTTTCCATAAAGAATGCAAAATTATTTTCTTTCGAAACAGGTCACCCCTTAAGGAATATTTCATATTTCTGGCACTGTGCAGCACCTCTTTTCCTTCTCTTCACATGAAACCTTATGAAGGATATAACATGCATGCTTCATAGGCTTGTTTAAAACCCTAAAGAATCCTGAGGGGGCCTTTAGGTCTGTTTATTAATTATAACCCAGAAAGGTACCACATATGTGCACTGATTGCAGAAAGTCTGCATCCTAGCCTCTTGCACGAATTTCTATTCCTGTCTGTCCCATCCAGGCTTCTCCCTAATATAAGCTATCTATTCTTATCATTATAGTACGTTTAATCCCCCTCTGTTACTCCCTTCCCCCCCTTTCCAGACTCACCTAAGGGGTTAAAAGACTAGAGTACATTTGTGACTTGTCAGTGACATATAATACCCAGGTCCTTCATGCAATCAACTTTTACTTGACATGTATTTGCTCATCACAGGACCCGCATTACTACTGGGAAAATGAAGAAAAACCTAAATTAACACTTGACATTCAATATGGTCAAGTCCTTAATTGGCTGGGCTTCCTGAGAAAGCAATTTTCTATTCCCCAAACTGTTCGTGTGTCATGTGTGGAGTGCAGCTCTTGGCCATCACTGCTGTCCCTCGCTCACTCTAATGAGAGCAGATGAATTAGTGCTACGTGACACGATTTTAGCAGGGCTCCCTCCTTCCCTCCCCCCAGTCCTTTTCCGCTGTTAGTGACAGCTGTGTGGCGGGGGGTGGGGACAAGGACACTAAGAAATGCCAGTTCAAATAGTTCTGTGAAGACTGAATATTTTTGAAATATGAAATGTTTTCTTGATACTCCTGGAACCTTGCAATTTAAAAGTAATAGGTAGGGAGAAGGGGATGCAGCAGTATAAAGATACAAGAAAGTAGCTGAGTTTGGCTGGATACAAATTAACTTCTAGCATCTCTACCATCCCTCTATTAACCTGTAGCAATCTAATTAAAATGGAAATTTCCTATACTGGAAAAGTAGTTTAAAAATGTTTAAAGAGTCACTAGCTAAATGAATTTGCGAATTTTTTTATGTCTACTTCATGTAAATAAAAAAATAACTTTTACAGCATGCTTCCCTGTGTGACAAAGATCATGTACGACAAAAGAACGTTTGTGTGTCCTGTTTGGAAATGACAACCATTGCATTCAGTTTATTTTTAGTATATGGGAAATTTTTTTCATCCAGGATGGTACTGCTCACTTTTCAATATAATGTTAAATTCTAAAATGCTTTAACTATTTGAACACCAATGGAAATTCCATACGGAGTTCGAGTCTTTCCTGAGCGTTTGCCAGCTGATGGGAGAATGCAATTTGTATCGCTAACATAAAAATAAAACAAATGAAAGCAATGTAAATAACTGGAGTTTCAGCTGATATCAAAGATCATAAATCAGGAAGAACAGAGACTAAAGAAGCAGGATATTCAAAATAGTTAAATTAAATTGCCCACAAAAAAGAATGAAGTATATACATACCTGAACATTTATTATTCAAAATGCACAAATGTCTACAAAATAATTTCCAGTAGACAGCTCTGTGGGTCATACGGTTTCACTTGGCTTCTTATATGTAACAGAAAAAGCAACATGTATGTCATGTATTGTGAATGACCTTTTAAAAAATCTGGCATTGCACAATCAATTTAAGCAAAAAATTCTAAGAGTTATATTAACACTATAGCTGAACTTGTCTCAGGAAGCGTCCTTGTCTCAGAAAAAAAACAAGTAGCTTTGCAATTTTCAAGTTACCTCTCCAAATCTGAGCCTGGCCTTGTAAAGTTACATTACGTCAGTAATATAACAAACAAGTGTGGACTGTTAGTTACAAGATAAGAGAATGACAACATTTTTGCTGTAAAATACATTGATAAACATGCATTATCACAAACAGAAGGGAGATTTTTTACTGTATGTTTCTACAGCTATGACAAAGGTGTGTCACTTTTGTGGCTATGGTTGTAAATATTTCAATAAAGCGGCAACAAAGTTTAAAGACTTGCTTTTTCTTATTTGCTTGTAAAACATCCTTTAGTTATTTCTGTGTTTTCAAGCTATGCAGAAGGAACACATACAGCTTTGGTCACAAGAATTTGTAGAAGACTTTAAATGTTTCTGTTTCTCAGGTGCTGAAATAAGCCCTCGAAATGTAATAAAAGCTCCAAAATTAAAATATCAGCCATCCTCACCATTACATCTTCACACAAAAAACCCCACCAAACTGAATGAGACCACTGGTCATACCTGTATCAGCAGAATGCTAAACTCCAGAGCACTTCACTGCCAAGAAACAACTGTACCTTTGAAGCACTTGTTGGTGAGGAGAGAAGTGGTTATCTTTTAAAACAAACCCCAAACTTTACTCCTATTATTTTTTTTTTTCAAGTAACAAGTACTGTAGCAGAAGCATCCTCAAGAAACAAAGGGCACAGCGATCTAGCTAATAGTGTTGTGGTGACCTTTGAGGCACCGACTAGTCCGTCAAGCACCATCTGCTATATGTACAGCATAGTTAAGAGGAGGATTATTAACTGGCCTAGAATCTGAAGAGCCATTTCAGTCTTAAAAAGAATATGAACTGACTTTACTGAACTTGTACAGATTGAGCTTCTGAGTGCCACCAGTTAAGAAAGCCTTCTACTTCCCAGGATAGGATCCAACTATTATGTTGAATACATGGCACCTCTCAAATTCATCCCAAGTTTTGGAACACTAATATTAAAGAAGCACTGTACCACAAATCACCTTTACTATCAGGAAGACTACCTCTACTGCTGACAGAGATCACACATACAGTAAAGTTCCTAGGAAACACAGAACTATTGCCTAATGGAACTGAAAGACATGCATTAAAGAAGGCTTAGCTTTCCCTAAAAATATTAATTCTACTTGATGCAGGCTATGCAGCACCAGCATCCTGATTTGGCATCCTCAGATTTTAATCATGCAACCCCCTTCACATTGCTGGATGAGAAGTAGAAATGACAGCAAATAATGGGTCAGAAGAACTACTTGCTGCTAAACTGGAAAGCTCCTTTCCTTACTGCCTACAGTAAAACAGCCCATTAAGAGTTGCTTTTTGATTAAAAACAAGTAAGTAATTTCAACTATGGCAAAGTGACATGTTTTAACTTGACATTTTGTTAAGGATGAGTACCTTGTGAAGCTCATAAAAGAGTGAAGAGATTCAGTGGAACATTAAGATTTACTATATATACTCAATGCCACTGTCACTTCTGTGCAAAACACGCCAACCCGGAAATATCTGACTCAACAGCCCTAAGGTTATTTAGAATAGAAAGTGAGATTTTTACATGTTTCACTTTGATGCCATGAGAGCAGCTGCATTAAGTTCTCTCAGTGGTTTTCAAAACCCAAATAAAATGCTTGCTCTGTGTTTTAAAAGTTACTGTGCAAATGTGCCACCCACCCAGTCTGTAATAGCTTACATTCACCATTTTCAGAAAAGATAAACACAGGAGAGTAGGAAATGATAATATAAAAACAGCCTGGCACGTGAAATGAGGAAAAGCATTGTAGACTATCTGGCAATACAAAGCACACAAATGTTATGTTGTGAAAATTAATAGCATCTGAAATTATACTCCCATCCCAGCACTCTCCTCCAACCTAAACCCAAATTAAAGGTATTTTATCTAATTCCCAGTTGAGAGGTTGCTAGAAGTGGTAAGTCACAGCTGTGTTGACACTGAACTTCTTGAACACAGAATACCAACGTCACACTCACACACTTTGCAGATGCTTCGTTATAAGCAGCACCAGTCACTTGATTTGAAATACCTAACCTAGCTGTAAAACAAACTCTTAATCTCCAGCCTCTTCTCCAGTTAAAGTCTTCTTTACAGTTCTGGAAACACACCAACACCTTATTATGTTTATGCTAAACTTATCTGCATTTTGATTGGAATTTTACAGTGACCAGTGGTTCAACTCAATGGTACCTCAGACACTGTTGAGAACAGGCCCCACTTACTCATGGTTTTAACTAGATGCTCTCTCTTTTTGTTCCCACAGAAATCTATAACACAGTGACCTTCAATTTAAAACACAAACTAATTAACTATCCATTCTGTTGAAAAATGTTGGTATAATGTTGATATCTGATTTGCCTGGAGAATTTAAATTATGAACAGACTTATTTTTCCTTGCAACACAATAGACAAAAAAGCACAGGACATCAAATTCTGCACACAGCTAAATGATGCTTCTTTATACCAGATATCAGTATTTGCTTTGATACACCTTGTTTCAGAAAATTTTATTCTCATAGCACTCTTCTTCAGTCAACAAAATTACAACTACCTGTGTAGGTGATTATGCTGTAATTGACTAGTATGGAAATTACAGCACTGATGCAACACCTGCACAATAAGTTTACTTCTGAAGACTGCATGAGTTCCATCTAGTTCCTGATACACCATTGAAAATTTGTGCTGGAGCTAGAAGCACTGGCTTCAACAACTTTCAAAAACCAATGACCAAATTTAGCACTTTAATAATGACTTTAATAATTACAGCAACCTCTGAGGTTTTACCTTCACAAAGACATATTTTCTAGACTACAGCTGTCTAACACTACAATGCTGACTGTTCTGAGGAGTTTTATGATGGTCAATGACTATTGTACATAAAACTTACTGCAAAGCTCTAGCAGCACTATGTTTCTTATAGAGCTGACCAGCAGCCACATTTCACTCCAATTAGGAGGCAGGGACCATGTTTCTCCTAACTGTATTACAATAAACTGACTCAAAAGCCCACACTGCAATTCAGCTAGCATTTCTTAAACCCTTACTTTGTTTTTTAGTATTTTAAACTACGGGGTTTTGTATGCTCTTGGGGCCACAAATGCCTACATTTCTTGATGTCAATTTCCATATCTACATTATGGCAGCAGAAGAAAAAATACCCTGAATTCCAATCTAGAGAATATAATGGATAAGAGTAATAATAAAAAAAAATAATTAATGAACATATTTTATTTGGTACCATGGAACCAGTGACAGTTTTGCAGTTCTTTTCAGTTAGTCTCAGACAGCATAAATGGTTTAACAATGGATATTATTCATAATTCAAAATGAGAGTTCTTATCAATCAATTACATACTTAAAAATGTAAAAAGAAGCTATATACACTAGATACCTGAAATGATTACAGATAATATCACAAAAATCCATTTAGGCTAGGTAAAGTACGATACAAGTATTTTTAAAGATGAAATTATTTAGAACGTGGATCATTTTAAGGACTGCAGAGTTAGCTTCAAGAGAAATACTTTTCCAATGGACTGCTATGTTTTTCTATAGATATGTCCAGATTCTGTGTTACGGTGGTTACATAGATACATTATTCATGTACTTGATTCATTAAAAAATTATTTACAAGGATGCTGTATTATTGGAATGTGGATTTTTTGCATGGAGGCTGGGGTGCGTTATGACTCTAATTCAAAGGAGGAAGAGAGAAAGGGTTACAGGATTCATAAAAAAGTATGTAGACGAGATTCCGACTGGCACATAGTGTGTGATAAAAATCAAATATGGAACATAATGGGACATATGGAAACATATCTTTTGTGCAGGGAAGGATGAATCACAAGTTCACAGCTGGAATTTATGTGGATCCTTATTTAGTGGAGCATCTGTAGCCACTGTTTAGCTACATTCCCACATCAACAACAAAACAGTGCCACAGAAGAGAACACATGCATCAAGCTCCAGCTGGTATCTGCGCCCACCACTCCTTTCTTTTCCCTAAAGCTACATTTAGTCAGTTTTCTTTTTACAGTTTGTAGGTGTATAAACATGCATACGCAAGCCAGTGGACAGAATCAAAATGCCACACCTGACCACTGCTGAATTTTGGAAGGGATGGGGATGTGGTATAGAAAGGATAGGTTCAGAAAAAAGCCCCAGTCATTTAAAAACAGTCTCATGTCTATAGCTTTACTTTATGCATTTTACATATTTATGTACTTCATGTACTTTACATGTTAGAAAAGTTTTATTTCAGTTTGGTACCATTAAAAAAGGCCTTTAAAAAAGCAAACTGAAAAAATCACAGAAAACATGATTGTATAGGTCTATCTGGAGCAAACCAGATATCAACTTCATAATTATAAAATTGCATGTGCATTGAATTGCTTTAACATTTTCACACCTGACTTGTAGCTTCCCAACATTAACAAAAAGCAAAATAAGGATCTGGAGAAGTCATTTCACTTCTAAGCATCTTTCGTGCAAAAGATACATAAATACCAACTAAAGATGTTTAAAGTGGGGTTTGATTTGTTTTGGGGATTTGTGATGTTTTACTTTTTAAGACCATTGCTCTCTATGCTATGAGTGAATTTCTTTCCACTGCCTTCTGAAGGATTTTGCTAATGAAGATATAGATTAATGAAACATACATTTTTATGCAAGAATAAAATTGCATTTTAAAGTAAAAAAAATGCCCAGTACTGAGTTATCAGAGGATTTTTTTTAAACTAGCATGCACCACACAGTTTCTCTTAAATGTGTAATTAAAATTTTGAAGAATCTAGATTTTAAAGGTCATAATTCTATAAATAATGCATTAGTTTACATTAGAGTACAATGCTCTAATCTCTTCCCAAAATTTTACTTCCACAATTATTTCTTCACTTAATATGTATTTTAGACACGCTCCATCACGGAACAAGCAAAACATAAACTACCTCTTCCTGAAGAAAGACTGTAGGAAAAGCCCTCAGACCAGGTCTGTGATTATAGACCATACTTGTACTGATTTCAGTGAGGAAGGGACCAGGCAGTTAAAATTAACATTTCCTAGTGTTGTATTGTTTTTCCACATAAACCTTTTGTATCAGCAGAAGAGTTTGAGATACCTTGGTTTTGACCTGTAAAAAATGTACTGACAGACTGACTACCTCAAACAAGCTTTCACATTGGGAAAAACAGATAGAAATTATTTTAAATAAATTAACAGGTAAGTCTGATGATGTAGGAAATTTACTAACCATTTTTCCTGTTGTCTGAACATTTTCCATAGTCTTGGTTGTGTTCTAAAACCCAGCTCTTTTACTTCTCTCCTTAGACAATCAGAGTGAGAAGCCACTAATGAAACTACCCTCATTAAGAATACACCAGTACGTACCTACCTCAATTCTTCCTCAATTTTTAAGGAAAAGAAAACAAAAAATGCCACTTTACAATAAGTGCTATGCCAAAACTAGAGTAGCATTTTCCTTGGAATGAAAATTCACTTATCATGAGAGAGATTCTACATTTGTCAAGTTCTCGTAAATAACTTATCTTTGAATTGCTAAATACTAATTTAATATTACAGCTCATGCAACCAATTTTATTTTTTAAATATTTAAGGAAGACAATGTCTTCAGAATGCTACATCAAAAGGTAAAAAAAAAAGACACATTTCCAAGTTAATTCAAATGTTTCAGTTGTCTGTCTTATTTATCCCTGCAGAGAAAAATCAACACCTCAGTAGATTCCAGAGCAATATTACAGGAGGTCTTGCAAAATAGTGTAATAATATTCTGTTTAGATTACTTTGTCTTTTGTGTTTAAAATGATTTTGTATTCTAGGAAAGAGGGAAGCAAAGTGGGAAGAAACTGGAAATTATACATGGCACAAGACAAACACAGTCAGCCATATACATTTCTTAATGTAAAACAGTGTTTACTATTCAGCTATCACTATTCTAGTAGAAATCCAACATTTTTTTAAAAGTAGAACAATGATAAAAAAATGTAATAAGTAAAATCTATGATAATGAGATCCCATGCCTGACAGACAGATGCCATACCTTATTTCGATACATGAACAAAAACATGTATGCTGAGTTGAGGGGTTTTATTCTAGCAGAAATTAAATGATTGATAGCCTCCAGGTTAAAATTTATTTTCCTTTAACACTCTGATCATTCTTTCTCATTTCCTCTTTCTCTTCCCCCCCCCAACCCCCACCCCCGAACTGAACTTTAGCATTGCATTAACAATGCTAAAGGATGGGTGGATAGGAGGATCTATTAAAATGAGTAACTCACTGCGTAAGGTACTTTTCTTGCAGCATGCTCCATCTGCATGAAGCCAATGTTTTGGTGTGCTGTCTGCTGCTGTAACCACTTCTCTCCCAGATATCAATGAAGCTGTGCATACATTTTATTTTTTTATGCAAATTATGGCTTTGGAGAGGTCATGCCTCAACACCATTGAATTAATAAGCTGCCAATCTGTGATATAAAGAACATATCTATAATCATCAATCACTTCTCAGATTATTAGATTGTTTCCAGGGCATTATAAAACCCATTAAATATCGGGCATTTCTTTATGGCATTCTGCATAAAGATGCAGCAAAGCATATGAATAAATCTCTTTTGGGGGAAGCTTTACAGAGAGCACTTTTCCCGCTATCTTTAAGGACACTAGCAGTTAAAGAGTGAGCTGTTTCATAAACCTGTTTGTACACCAATGTTCAAGTTACACTTGAGGGACATGGTAATTTAGAAAAAGGATTTTTGTTTTAAGGCTTTGAATGCTAAAAAAACCCACACCACCCCAAATCCTGAAAAAAACTCCATAAATAAATCCCATTATTTAATCTTTAATAAAAAATAGAATCCTTACAATCTGTAGCACAAATGATAAAAGTTCTTACACAGCTGTTACGTTTTTCCTGGTTTAGAAACAGTAAACCAGAAGTTGTTTTTGCTTTTCATACCTGCTTTTCACAACCTCTTCTTCCATGCATTCTAATTTAAAAGAAAAACTAATATTAGATAAAGCAACACATAATTTGACAGCCTACCAGTTAAATTCTGACAGGGTCAATAAAATGAGAGCTTGCAGGAGTCCCAGATGAGGAACACTTTCATGAATGCCTCCATTGTGTAAACTCTCCGTATATCCTGCCTGCAAATGACAGTCATATGCCACCAGCTGCAGGAGGCATTCCAGCAATGTCAACTGCTGTGGGGCATTAAGGCAGGGTAGATGAGTTGGTACTTCTTTATATTTTTCCCTGGCTAGAACAAGGGCTGTCATGCTAAACTCATTTAAGCGTTATTTTTCTAAAGACTATGGTGTTTATTTAGAAATGTAAAAAAATATATAATTAAAGCCTCGCTAATGGAGCTCCTCATGTTAATAGTAGTTTTATAATATAAAGCCAGCTGGAAGTAATTATTTTTTTCCTTGCATACTTTTCATTAGTTTGTACCTCCCTCCTCCCCAAGACATATACTTCAGATGTTCTTATCAAATTTATGTATTTTAAAAAATAATCTGTCCAGGGAACAAACAGCCGCTAAAAGTTACAATAGGAAATGTGAAAACCTCTGTGTCTACTACTCAGAAATACAGTCACTACCACTTCTGAGGAGACTGCTTTCCTATGAACTCCATTTTATAGATTGCCATAAAATTTAAGTTTTAGAGAATTCCTGAAAAACAAACAAACAAACAAACAAGACTTGGCACATTTTTAATTAAGAACTAAGTCTGAACACAGTGATACAGGTTTGTGTCTAACTGGTTTTAAAAAGCTCACTTATGTGCAAGTCAATTATTTTTTGTCTACTAAGACTGTGTAGAAAAAAAAGTGTTCAAGCATTCCACGAATTTAATTTTCCCATTTTTCTTGCTATTTATTTTGTCAAATAAACACAAAGCTTGTATTTGAGATATAGGAATACAAATATACTGAGGGCTCCTTTTTAAATATTAGCAATGCCTTGGTTAAGAAATTGTGCAAAGTAGAGATTAAACTGAGATGTTTTTCAGCACCTTCCCTGTGATAAGCCAGGGTATCACATATTTTTATCATGCTCTTGCATACAGGCACACCAAAATACAAAACACTGAACTCTTCGCATGTCAGCACCTACATTCAGCCATCCTTGGAAGCGATGCTTCTCCTCTCTGCCCCTCATCTCTTCCTATATTCCCTTATAATCAAGATTGGTTTAATTATTCAATTACTACCAAGAAGAGTTTTTCTTTTAATACATGTTCAAATATACATACAGAACAAGAAAAACTGTAGGGAAAGAAAAATGAGGAAAGGCATTAATAAATAAAGGATATCAATAATGATCTATCATAAAATGACATTTTGCCATTGTACTTCTGCAGGAGCCGTAACATCTCACAAGACGTCCCTCTGAAAGCAGCAATAAAACTGCAGTACAGTACACAAGGTCTTGTATTCTGTGCAGGCAAAGGACAATGAATATGCTAAAAGGAAATCAATCTGCATAAAAAGATCTGAAAATAACATCTTCAGGTTTGTTTGGTTTTGGTTTTTGTTTTGTTTTATTTTTTCCTTAATTAAAAAACAAGGAAGATAGAACACTTTGGAAAGCCAAATTTTTATGTAAACAAGATTAATTCCTTTCAAAATGCTACCTAATTGATTAAATTACCTTTATCTTACTGTGTTGCTACTCTTCCTATGGAAAAGTTGGCAATTCCAGTCAGCAAGGAGTCTTGCAAATATTTCCCCTCCAATTTAATTTCATGTTGAATTACACTGCCCAAATTTCATTTTGAGATTTCTGGTTCAAGAAATTCAAAACTTCAGAGGGAAACTATAAGCAACCATAATTTTGCACTGGCTTTCAGGGTAGCCCATGAAAAACTGAGCTTTGAGTAACTTACACATAAAATCATGCACAGGCCTATAATGTCTAAAAGCTCAGACCTGAGCAGAGACTTTACGGGTTTAATTTCTGGATTGTGATAAAACAGGAAGCCAGGTTTAGATTTCTTTAAGAAAATGCAATGCCTTTTTTTTTTTTTTTTTTTTAAATGATGTTCATCTCATTAGCATCTAAAGAATAGAAAAGATTAAAATACACAAGAGCAACCACTGTAGAATCTTGTCTTGGAAAATACCTGCACATTTAGCTTCATAAAAGTTACACATGTACAGAAGGTTTACAGAATTCAGCTCCTAAGTTACAGCTCACTCTGAAGGCTAATACACTGCTATCTGTAATTCTGTACCTAAACTATATGCTGTCCTTGATGCATGACAGGGCCTCCAATGACATGAATGGAAAACACATGCTCAGATCATGATGAGGATATGACCCTTTATATTCTATTTTCCTCTCACTGCTACATACCAAATGTTGAATAGTTCATCTGAAAAAACTACATTGTATGACATTTTCATTCAAACTGTTCAAAGCCAGAATTATTGCATTTTAAAGTTACCAATCTTTAAGAAATACACTATGAAATGCATAAAGAAAATACATATACAGGGAATCAGGTCTTCCTCCTGATAAAATAAACCTCCTGGTTAAATAAAGTTTAAAAAGAACCACCACAAATAAACAAATTGTGTTCATCAGGTGTGTCTCACTGTTCCCCAAGCTGTTAAAAATTACTGAGAAAAAGAAGAGCAATTAAAGCTCTTCTCAACATTAGTCGCAGCAGGTATCACAAAAAAACAAAGACATTTACCATGCCACTCAATTTCGTCTATAAGGGGCATATTCCAAAATGCACAGGTAGGCAGCCTGCAGCACCGATCTCTACTGACGTATTTGTGTTGGGGTCCACTTTGAAATAAACATAATCTCAAGTATCACAGCAAGTTTACTTGCCAGTGACAATACATTTCCGCTTTAATGACACCACCAGTATAAATTTCCTCACTTTCCATAAAGCTTCTTAAAGTATCACTTATTATTCCCTTTATAAGAAAAGCTTGCTGATTTCTGTGTTGTGCACGGGAAGGAATGGCAGGATCGTAATTGTGTCATTTTCTCTTCTGAACTCCTGTGCTCTGTAAGTGGCAGATGACACTCTTTTCCTTTGCACAAGTGCACAGATACGCATCATCAGTAGAGGATGGGGATGCAATGACTTCCCGAGAGAGTCAGAATAGCATCAGTGGTACATTGTTGGCAAGTTCACACTGATCAAAGCAATTCTGAGATGCTCAACCCCCGCCCCCCAAAAGAGATGGCCTCTCTATGACAAAATGTTGTGTGACACAGCCGTACAAGTGGCACTGTTTTCTTTGTCAGTGAAGGAAAATCATTTAGAAAACAGTTGTCAAGTATTTCAGCAAGGGAAAAGGGGCATTAGGGCATTACTATAATGAGTGGGATGAGCAGTAACAAAGCAACAGATGCCTGTCCACAGGCTGATGTACAGTCTCTTATTCTGGACATTTGTTAGACAGACTGATGTTAAGCTAAAAAACACATCTGCCTCACTGAAAAACTGGATATAAACACACAGACTTTCATTTAGTAAAACTGCTTTTTAAGTTTACCCTTTTCTACATGGCTTGGCAAAAAAATAAATCCCTTAATTAGTTTATCTAGATGCTGAAATTTTGTCACTATGCTCTATGATAGTAAAAAACTTCATTAGTGATTCTCTGTCTGAACTAAAAGATTAAGGGAAGCAACAATGGAATTCTCCCTTTCTCCCTATTCTCTGTTTCAGCCTTCTCTTTCTTGAGCCAGTATGATTCATCACCTCCTGGGTATACTAGGAGCCCCAAGTTTGGAAATTCTTCTAAACTGCGAAGAACCAAATCCTTTTACAAAAGCACAAGCACTATTGTTTGCAAAAAATAACTGAGCAAAGAAAGATATACACAGCATATGTTTTGAGCATTTCTAACAAAAAGTAAAAGCTCTTTAAAGCTTTTGTTTCTGATTGTACTTTATGACGACAGTTCTGTATCAGTGAACAGAGTGTTCCTTAGCAATCAGCACAGTGTCACAACGACCTGGCAAACGCGAATGCTTTCACTATCACTACAGTCCTTGCAATCTTGCCTCAGCTGTGACCCATTCACTTTTGCCCCAACTTCACTAAGATGCCTTACTCAGCATCTAATTAGTTAGGGAAGATTTGCCTTGGCTCTTAACCCTGACATAAGAGCAGGAGACTCTGCTGCTGTTATATACCAAATCTGTTCTGTCACTACATTAATCAAACCCCCATAAAATTATGCATGAATCAGTAACTACTAAAATACAAAGTAGAAAAATAGAAAGTAGAAAAACTATACATTTTAAAATGTTAAACACCAGTGCTTATTGCACAATGTATTTGAGCATGTGCTTTAATATATGCTTCATCGCTTCATGCAGATTTTACAGATTTGTGCATACATATCTCAAAGTTAAGCAAAGATCTGACAGTGTTCTTAGCACATCATCAACTAAAATATACAATGGCACAAGTATGTTCAAATGCTGTATGCATATATGTGCAAGATTAATATATAGAGAGAGGAACGGGAAACATTTTGCGATGTTTTAGTTCTCCTGCAAATACTGAACACAGTAAGAGAAACTATTGAGAGGGGTTTTTTTATTTTTAATCATGTTATCATGCACAGTCATGTATTTATCACTGCATGTACTTGTCTGTCGAGTGCTATACGCCATACAAGACATTCTGTGCTTTTGTCATGTACAATATTTTTCTAATGCCTCTATTCAGAGGCACATCAGAAGCAGCACAAAATTCTTGATGCAAATATTTTTAATTTGCTAAAAGGACATGAACCATTACAGGTCTAAACCATGCTTTACCAAAACACCCAACAAAATTAAAACAAGTGTCTGAAATGAGACAATGTAACCTGATAAAGCTTCTGAATTCCTACTAGCACATGAACTTATTCATGAACAGCAAAAAAACCCACCCACCTGGGGTCAGCTAATCTTTAAAATGGTGTGATAAAAATGTATATATTAAACTGTTATGTTTGCTGATGCTTACTGACAAAGGTGATTGTTACCTACCATATACTACAAAATGCATTTTACCAATGTTAATCTTCCTCCCAGAATGTTCATAATAAATCAATGTATGGAATTATAGCCTGTTGTCAAATTAAGTTTGAACTCTTTTTGCATGTACGCCTATATTAAAAGAATAGTTATATGCTACAGTAAAACAGTTAATTACTTAATAAATGTTAAAATTGCATACAACCTCTATGACCAGCAACCCAGGAACATTTAAAGAGCTTTCACCTTCAATACATTAGACATTACACTATGCTCCTATTTTTAAATACTGGTTCAATAAACAGTTTATGTGCCTATGTCTACATCAGTGTTAGGAACTATCAGATTGAAGAATACAAGTACAGCTCAAAACAGGCACTGCACATCGTGTACAGTTGAATACTTCTAGCAATATTAATGCATACTCCACATATTGTAAGTCTTATTTAGTTTTCCTCGGAATAAGCATATATTTATGCAAGGAAAAAAAGTTGAATTTACTGTACCATATCTCTCATGAACAGACGCGTCTATATTAATATACATCATTGATTTAATTTTTAGTTTTCTTGCCTTCCCACTCACCTATCTAGAAGTGATTTCTCTGGTGATAACTAACACATCATGCTAATGAGAGAATCTAATGTACAATAGAGAAATGTCACTACTAATAATATTTGCATGAAGTTAAATAAAGCAACTGTAAGAGAATGTCAGACAGTTGTTCTTTAATAAGATACAGTTACACAATGAAATTATGTTGTTAATTTTGTTACATCATTGAGTGAATCCTCAATTACTATATAATGACGCACAGATCCATTTATAATTCTGATATACTGCTTTTTCACTCTCACATTGAAAAAAGCTTCTGGAAAGGCTATTACCTTCTTATCTGAAACAGATTAAACCTACTTCTTTCTTAACAAAAAGGTACATGGCTCTGGCATTTTGTGTCACTGTGGGTTACAGCCATTTCTCTTATGGTCTCACTTCTGAATGACTTAAAAAGTATTTTAGAACATTACAGCACTTAAGGTAACTGGATGAAGAAATATGACATTTCCTATCCTGACAAATGCACAAAACATTTATGAAAGCAGACAATCACAAAAGCCTGCTTTTTTAAATCAATCAAATGCAGAACTTCTTTTCTGTTGTTAACAACTCCTTGCCAGAACTAGAATGGGCAGTGGGTGCCCTGGACTTAACCAGATGAGCACGGAAGAGAACCCAAGGGTTTCTGCTCATTCTCTACCTGTCACTGATCAAAGTGACCCAAAGAAGCACTCCTTTTTAAAAGTTAAGATTTATGCCCTTTGAGGTTATCACACATTCTTCTGTATACAGAATGGGATGACCCTTTTCAAGCGAATCACACACTTTTATGTGGACAAAAGGTGCACAGGCAAAACAATGCAGTCAAGTGGCCATGTCATAAACTTCTCACAGGTAATTTAGGAGACTATTCCTCTTCTCCTCTCACCCCACCATAATCTAAATTTGCTCTGGAATATGGAAATGCCATTTTCTTGCGCTCCATTCTCTAAGAAAATAAACCAAAAATAAATACCATCATAATAGCCAAAACCTGTATAATCAATCCTAATTTTTCTAAGACACATACAGTTCCTTGTCATAATGAAGTAAGCTTTCCTTTTATTCTGAAAAAAGTTATTCATTTCTATAGTATGCAAATAGCAGTGCAAAGTGAATTGAGAGGTAAGAGGAAGGAGGGATTGCAAGGTTTTATTTTGTTCTAAATCATTCTTCTTGCCATGCTTCAATCTTTGTACTAAAAACCTGCTTGAGATTAAGTTACAACTTCAAGGAAAAGTGATGGGACTCGACGTTTGTTTGCTTCTAAAATACATGTGGAAAGCCATCATTATACTTCGAAATTTAAAAAACAAATCTCTCTAGCATTACTATGTATAGCTGGAAAAGTTTCATTAAACAGTTCTTTCAAACCATGCCAGCAGACTTTGCTTGCAAGTTATGTACAATTCATAACTTCATGTTGTTCGTACTCGTGAAAACAATTTTTCTTAAAGCATAGTAAAAATTAAAAAAATACTTACATTTCCAGAAGATGGATTGAAAATAATTTTTAAATGGATTAAAATAGGTAACAGAAAACAATATTCAAAATTTTCATGATTTAGAAAGAAACAGTGGCACTTAAGACACAAACGTGCAGCTGCACTTGCACACAGTCTGTGCTTACAGTCTGCGTGAGCTAGCAAGTTACAACAGCCTTAAGTCAGAAATATAAAACAAAATATTATCCTTAAAGAGGAGAGAAATGGGTTTAGCAAAATAACTTACCCTCCTCTTAAAAGCATGATGAAAGCATATTGGGACTGATTATGCTTAGCACATGATAAACAAACAAACAAAATATGACAAGGAGATTAACACAGTATGTGAATGCATTAAGTACAGACTTTTAAGAAATAAATCTGTTCGACATTACCACCTTTGCAGTGCTACTGTGTGTGTATTCCAGTGGAAGGATACACACTGATGCAGCATCTACCACACATTTAGTCATTTAGTACATTACTTCTTCTATAGAGAATACAACATGAGCACACATGTTCAACAATGTACAAAATCCAGTTAATACTCAAGAATTAGCACATTTAAAATATTATTTACAAAAGAAAATAGAAACCAAACAGCCTAGCTTACATGCATAAATGTTTGTCTTGGTCTAATAAGCTAGTTGTCTCAAATTATTTTACCCCCTTACACATTGTGATGCTCTTTTATTTAGTTTTGTTTCCTTTTGTCAGTGTTGAACATTTTCTAGTATTCCAGAGACCACAGAGGCTAAATCTGTTGAAAAAGGTCTAATACTAAACAGGCAATCTAATACTATCTATGTGGTTCAATCGTCATTTATCAATTGATCGTTATCTGGATCTAGTTATGTTAACTCTTTTGTGGCTGAAATGGAAAGAACCTTGTCTCCACTCCAAAAATTTAATCCCACTTCTTACTAAAAAAATACAGCAAGTAATTTGAATAACTGCTTTCCATGCTATTGCTCAATATCAGTATAACCAATGTGTTATGTATCAGACATACATACAGCTGATAAGGCTTGTAAGCAGTGCAGTAGCAGTTCACACTTTCTAGTGCCAAGCAGTGTTTTTGAAATGTGCACCTCTACCAGGAAATGAACTTTTTTACTTTCAAGAATAGGAAATTGAACAGAGTTGCTTATTTGCCTTATGTTGATTACATTCTATACCAGCATACTGTATCAGCAGTAATCAGGGTCCCTCTACAGGATATATCAAAATATTCCTTATTCAAATGCCTTCATCCTGTCCTGAGCTATACTGCTTAAACTGTCGTCCATAGACAACCGCTATTGGTTATTAACTATCTGCTTTGGAGTTTTCTTGGCTTTAAAGTTTTCTTTTAATTAAATTACCATTTTATGGCCAGTATTCAGGCATGCTTTGTTACTGTAAACTATAAAAACCTAATTACTTTCCCTCGCCTTTCTTACAGTACAACGCCTCTCAGGTAAATGAGTTCATTCATCTTATGTCCACCATTAAATAAATGTCTAATATTAATATACAAATCATTTACTAACTCATCTTTTGGCTAACACAATATTTCAACTACTACCAGTCAGTGTCAGACCATAATTGGAAACTAGTTTTCAGAAAGGCAAAACATCCCCTGGTAGCGAGTCACCCTGTTAAAAACCTCCAGGTTGAACTTCCCTCCCCTGCTTGAGCCCCGTCCAAGCAGAAAGTTTCTCCCTCTCTTTTTTCCCTTTCCCCCCCCCCCCCCTTTTTCTTTTTTACCCCCCTTTCCCTTCGCCCAGAAGAGCCAAGCAATTGTGCAAGATTAGCCACAACACACAGGGCGCGTATCACCAAGTGCATGGTACAGAGACACTGGCTCCTGTGATTAATTATCAGTTATTACTGGCCTTGCAGTAACATTTTCGCTTTCCCGTCAGAACCGGCATACCAAACTGCCTTAAACGCGGCCCCCGGTGAAGGAGCAGCTCTGGGGAGGACGCCAAGGCACAGCTCCGCAGAGAGGGGGGGGGAGAGAGAGGGAGCAAGCGGCGGGAGGGAGCGGGAGAGGGACCCGAGAACTGAAAACTGTCTCCTGTAACGACCCTCACTCAGCTCCGCGCTGGCAGCAGCTCCAGCAGGACGGCTCGCCGCTTCTTCCTCTGAATAAAACTGTGTTCTGCCACATGAAGTCAATTACGCCGTTCTGAGGGGCCCCCTAAATTTAGTATCAGTTTGATTTGGGGGCTTATGTACTCAGGAAGAAAGAAAGGAGTTTTGCTGGGATAGCAGATACTTTTATTTATGGGACGGGGGAGAGCAAGGAGAAAAAGACTGGAACAAAACAAAAGCAAACAAAGAAAGAAAAACAGTCTTACTAAGAGCAAAGCTCTATTTGAAAACTTTAAAACAAATGCTTTGCTTTTACTTAAAGCTTTAATATTTTTTTCTCTTTTAAAAAGGAGCCCTTAGGGAAGCAATGAAGTAACCATGCACATTCCAATGACATAGTTATGACAGTTCAGAGGCTAACTATGTAGTGATGAATGAAACAAAAATGAAACGTGGAAAGAAAGAGAAGAAAAAAAAAAAAAAGAGCACAAAAATGCCATGTTTTAAAATAAACGAAAGTAACGTACCTGTTGGGACATTCTGAATAAGAGGTTAGTGTCAGTGTTCTGCCATGTCCCCATGAAACCAGAGTCGGTCGCTGCCGTTCTTGTTCCGAACTGCATGGAGTTGTCAGTGCAGGAGTCTCTTAAAGTCAAGTCTCTTGCCCTCTTTCGCTCTCTGTGTCTCTGTGTGTGTCTGTCTCTCACATCCACTTCTGCCTCTTCTGACTGAAAAGTGAAGGTGGATTTTTTGAGCCTCTTGGCAGCCAGTAGCAGGAGTGTAGTGTAGTTAAGAAGCTAGCTGCACTGTGCGTTTCATTTGGGAAGGGGGGATTCAGTGGAGAGGGTCAGAGCTTCTTTCGCACCTTCAGCAGAGATACCCCTATCATTTATGCGTAGATTGTGACTCCCCAAGCTCGCCTTTGCTCAGTTTAACAGCTGCCTGTCAGGTGTGCATGCAGCACTAAGGAGACCCAACCATCAGCTTCAAACTCTCAGCCACTGGATGTCATTGGATAGCAGAGCAAAGAGTCAACTGCACTGCTCCACTGTCAGGCACCAAATGACATCCTGCACTAACCCTTCAGTCTACAGATACACAGATACACACACACACACACGCACATTCTCTCTAAGTAGCACAATGATCAGAGTGAATTGGAAGAAAGAAAAGGCTGTGGCCCTTTCCCTGTCTTTCTCTGTTTTTCCTCAACAATGCTGTCAAGTACAGCATGTAATATCTGACACTTGCCTACCACACAGGATTAGCCAATCTTAAAAAAAAAAAAAAAAAAAGAAAAAAAAAAAGCAAGCAAGCAAGCAATTACTCTTAAATACAGTCAATATTCACTCAGAAGTAAAACATAAAAGTTGGCCTAGTTATTTTCTAAATATTAGTCAGACAAGAATTGTGGGATAGTCAGTTCCTATCCCAAATAAAACTCTTACCAAAGACGGGAAAAAAGACATGATCCAACTCCTTTTGAAATAAAACCAGAAAGTCACATGCACATTTCATCTCTCACACCCCTCTCTTCCCTTGCCCACTGCTAAGTGTCTTAAGCAGCATCGTGAGCAAGAAAGGACGGAAAAATGAAAAAGCTAGCCCATTCTTCCCCTCCCCCAGAAGATCAAAAGTAGTTTTCTGTTTTGTTTTTTTAAGTAGCTGATTGAAGCAGATACAATACACCTTTCAAATCGTAAAGAACAAAGAAATTAATCACAGAAGAAAAGAAGCCAGTCCCACACAGTTAAAAAGTAACGCAAAAGAAACAATATTTTTCCTTTAAGATCTTTCTTCTGTACTTAAGGTACAGTACAATATATCAGGAAAAATAATACTACTACAATACTGGTTTTAATTACAATGGCTTTTTAAAGGGAATCTTATTTGAAAAATTCTCTTACTTCATCCTTTACATACAGACAAGAAATGATAACTGCAAACAAACTTCATAAATATAAGACAAAATTCATGCAATCTCATAAAAAAAACACCAGAGTATTAAAAAAAAAAAAAAAAGCTATCCTTTCCAACATAAGGAACATTCATCTTCTAATAAAATCTACAAATTTAGGAGGACAAATGTACCACTCACTGCTTTTTTCTTAACTCAGGAATAACAATAAACCTCACTCTCTGGAACAACAAAAGAAACAGAAGAGAGCTTCAGTGGCAGCTCTGTGTCATTAGTGTGCAATGAGAAAAGATGAGAAGATGTACACTATGTTGACACAAATGTGCCTTCCCCTCTAGACCCTACATCTCCTGAAAGCTTTTCTGTTAAACTTTCCTCCAGTTCAGCACCATTAAGTACAAAAAAAAAAAGTCTCAAAAGCAGCAAATTCAATATCCAAGAAGAAACAAGCAAGAATCCCAAGAACTGTTGCCTTAAAATATATTAAGTCCACCTGTGCTCAATAAAAATATTCTCTACTGGGGAGGGGAGAATGACACTTAGAAGTCAATTGTGCCAACAGTGGCTGTACCTTTACAGCTAGCTATCAGCCCCTCAAACTCCCTCTAAAATTTGCCAGCCTCTTCATTTCTGAAGTGGTGGCACTCAGTGCCTCAGTCAAGCTGCATGCTCAGCTCCTGACCTTCCCACTAATGGCTGTTATTTGTGGGAGGCTTAAGGACACTGTCAATAGCAAGCTTCCTCCTCTCCGTTCTGCATCTCTTGCGTGCTCTCACCCGCTGTCTCTATCTCCACCTCTTACCCCCCCCTCTCCATTCTTTTTCCTGTCCTGCAGCCCTCTCCTCTCCCAGAGAATAAAAAGCCACCCGTGCACACACACATGTATACACACACACGCATGCATGCATGTGCATGCAAACGCACACACACACAAAATCAGCTGGCATGCAGCAGCAAGCACCTGCAGTAATAGACTCTTTTATTAAAACTGTTATTCTGCAAGACTTGAAATTCCCGGTGGACCGGGCCATGTCAAAGCCGATATAATTAACTAGAGGCTCAGCAACGGATCAATTACCAGACAAGCAAGTGATAGTGAAATCAATGAAAGATCATCAGCCACATTATCAGTGTTGCAACTCATTAGGGTAAAACTGAGAAATGTGCTCAAAGCGAGCCCAAGCAAGGTGGCATTACAAAACAAAGGGCTAATTTGGAGACCCTGCTGTGAACAATCTGTAACAGAATTAGCCTTTTTTTCCCCTAAACTGCAGAGCTCAGTAACGAAATGTGACAGACTGAGAGAAGCAGTTTATTAAGACACCAACTCCAAGTTTATTTAGTTCATAAACTCTCTCCTAGAAAATCAATACAGTCTGTACAGGGTTATTAGGCTGACTAGCTAATACATCCAAATCTGGTCTTCCCAAGCAGAAATCTTGGCCAGAATGCTACAACCTTACATGAAATCTAAGCACATTCAGATCACTGTATCAAAGGAGGACTCTCATTTAATTGTCAAATACATGACTTCTACATCACAGCTTCAGAACATTTTAAAGACAGAAATATTTCCCCCCTGCTAACTAACATGACAGAGAAGAACCAAAATTTAGTCTGCCAGTTCCAGTCCAGATTGGGTCATCCTTAGATTTACAGCGCCTACATAGCATCTTGTTTGGCACAATAATGCCAGCATATAAAACCAAGAAAACAAATACTTACTGAATTTCAAACAGGGATGTGACAAGTAGTAGTCACTAAGGAGATAAAAGTAATCATTGCAGGAAAAATACAACAGAAGTACACCCCCTACAGTAGCAGATTAAGTCACCTCTAACTGTACAGCAGTATGGGGGGGAAGAAACGAAAACAAAACTGACACGAAATTTAGCAAAAATTGTAATAATCAGAATCCAGGCTTAGAACCCAGTACTTCCCTTTGTAATCTACTGCACTCTGCTTATTGGTATAATTCCTTTGGAGGCAGAAATAATTCTTCGAATCATCTGTGGGAAGCACAGGAACTACTTGTTAGTATACAAGTTTGGCACAAACTGAGTAGAACAGTATTTTTTATCTCCCCTTTGGCTAACTCATGTGAGAATCAGAAACAGTATAGACAAGGTGAGGGCTCTAACAGCATTTAAAACAAATCCTTTTAAAAGCTTTTTCAAAAAATCTCATTTTCAATAGACTTTTAATCAGGAATATGTTCTGCAAAGTATTTTACTGTTATCCAATGGCATTTGTGCTGAAAGATAAAAGGATCTGTGAAATTATTTTACATTTTCAGCTCTTGGGAATACCTGGGTGCTGAACAGAGGAGGTGGCTACAGAATCCAAGTTCTAATGGAACTTAAAACAGAGTGCAGTTGCAGTTGTCTACTTGTGTTTTTCAGAATTTTAAGTGCTTTGTGAACTGTATGTGAGGTTGAGTTTTTTCTTTCTTTTCATTTTAACTCATACTTATTACTTACTATCAAAGACAATTATATTACACATGTGGCTTTGTGAACCTTTTAAAACTATAACGTTGATTTTGTCTCTCCTCTTAAAACTACCGATACAGAAATGCACCATATGGCAAGAAAGCATAGGAAAGGTGATTACAGAAAGCCCAGGTGATGCCAATAAGAAAATCTAGCCAACAGAATGTGCTATATAATGTAAACGTATCTTATTTTTTCTAAATTCCATTCTGATCATTTAAGTGTTAATTAGTTCAGTCAAAGGGTTAATACAAATAGTTCAAAATTACTAAACATTGAAAAAATATTTTCTTCTTTTTGTTCCAATTATTCTGTATTATTAATTAAGCTGTTAAAACATGCAACAGTTACTATCTTTTTAATGTTCAATAACATGTAAACTCTTTAAAGAGATTTTTGTTCCACGTCTCTGCTTTAGATATTAATCAAGAAAATAATTACAGAGGAATTTAGTAAAAAAAATCTACATGCATATAACTATGTACTGTACATGTACGTTCAACAAGGTCCAATTAGTTGGAAAGAATTTGCATTTCAGTTAGTATGAGCTAACAAGACTGTAGGGAGACAATGAGATTCCACTAGCAGGGCAAGAAAGAATGGTGTTTTTCTGTAAGCATTAATTCCCATAACTGATCATTTTAAAATGTTACTGATCTTTACAGTATTTGTTTTTCAAACATCTAGGAGTTCAGTATAAATGTTTATATTAACTGTACATGCAGCAGTGTCCCTGAGACTACTCCCAGGGAAAAAAAAAAAAAGATAAAACAGGGAGCACAGATTTATTATTTCTGTTGATTTAGTATTTATGTTTCTATTTAATAATAATTATCAATCAATTATTCTAAAGGAGAATTCCTTATATTTGGTGTTCGTTCTCTGGATTAAAGGTATTGGGAAAAGATACAGAAAAATCTTTATGTCTTTTTATGCAAATATTCCAATTTTCAATTGTAACGATATATGCACACGACATACACAGTTGGTGATCTCATATCTCTATACATAGTTTTCCTAAATTTCTGTACCCTTGACTGACTTACTGGATAGTACCTGTAATTCCCAGAGTTCATTTTGCTGCAGATGTTAACAGTTTCTGTAATTTGTAATGACAGTAAACTGGCCTTTGCTCTTCCCTTATTCACTATTCATTTCTAGGCTTGGTTAAGTAGATAGCTGGGTTAAAGATCAGTGGTTTTTCATGTGACACATTCTGGTATTGATCTAATAGCTCATCAGGACAAAACTGTCCCTGTTCTTGCCAAAATAATGAAAATGGTCCTCCACATCGCATGACAATCAGCCCTTGCTTGTGCTAAAACAACCAAGCTTATATAATTGAGCTGTTTTAAGGACATTTTGTAACTGAGTATTCCATACTGCCTCCAAAAAAGTATGTATTTTACCAAGTAAGACAGAATTCTTCTATGTGTCATTACAATAACATGTGAGCAGAGACTGTAACGATGATGCTCACACTTTATCCATGGATAACAACAAAGTTGTGGATTGCGTCCTATCTGGAATATAATCTCATACTTGAAAATTATGCAAAGCCATCTTGATGGTCATATTCAGAGAGGTGGTGATTCTGCTGTGGAAATGTCATTCTTTATCATCCCCTTCTCCCTAAGAATTATATAAGGGACTCTCTCTGCAACATCTGTTAGACTCTATGAAATGTTAACAGATGTCTAAAATGAAAAAAAAGGGGGGGGAGAATTAATAAAGGAAACCTTCTCTGAACAGATAATCCACCCAAATTTCCATATCCTAAAGAAAAAAAACCTGGCAGCACTGTATTTTCTCTGAAACCTGTCATCCTTACTTTGTAAAACATTTTTGTGTGAGTTTTAATAGGTAACTTCTGACCTATAACCAAAATGCATAGGACTGATTATGTCATCATGCAACAATGAGACTGAATACTTTTTAGCTCACTGTGTTCCAAATGTCCTTGCTGAATCCTTCTTCTCTATCTTATCAACAACAGTATTGTGCATTTAGGAATCTGTTTTTCACTTTGATGTGCATGCACACAGATTCTGGAAGTGTCCACATCTATATTTTACCTCTTTTTTTAGGAAGAATTTTAGGTCAAAAGTGCCCAGTATCCCCATCTTCAGACAACTGAAGCATGCAGAACTTTTCAACATCAGTGAAGTATTCATTTATAATTAAAAATCTTATTTTCAAACCCTAGCCTACTCTAAGTTAGTTATTTATGCTTTTTATAGACACGTATTTAATTTCTTTCCCATTACACATTAGGTGACGTGACAGGGCCTTCAGAGAAAACTTTTGATGATGAGTCTGAAAGTGTACATTCCTATTATTAAAGTTTCAGTTTCTAGCAAGCTGTCACACTGCAGCTGATCCTAATCACATCTTTTCCAAACTATGTATCAGCACCCAATACTACAAAATATTTAAAGAGACTGCTGTGACACACTAGCAAGAAGGTGAAAACTGTGACCTATTGCCTGCAGATAAAAACCTCATCAAGCAGTGATCATCAGGATTTTAGTCACTTGGCCAGTATGTTTTAACAAGTTACAGAAGTAAAAGAACAGTCAAATACAGAAAAATTAAGCACACAGACAAGACAATGACATCCATATATGCTGTCTTTCTGTATTTAACAGGATCACAGTGTGAATGTTGGCAGAGATGCCCAGTTGAAGGTTTGGGGGATGAACATAAACACGGAGGAAGATATTACACAAATTAGAGGAAAGTTCTTGTCAGCTGCAGGTGATGAATAATATACACTTTTGTTTTCTCCTTTTACTTTGTTGTGGTTTTTTTTGTTATTTAAACAAGCCAATACTGGGAGATCAGGTCACCTGAAACTCCTTTTTACAGAGGAAATCACATCTGTATGTCTCAACCTACTTTGTAAGGGAGATATGTCAAATACACTCATTTGCCTGCTCAACAACAGAGGAGTACACAAAGCCTAGAGAATCAAAGAATCATTATTACAGTGTATATACATATGTAAATGACAAAATGCAGGTGAAATGGAGGATACAGAAGGTTATAAAAACAAGTAACTTGATAAAAACCTTGTGAAAACATATAAGCTAATGCCAAGTAATAGGAGTTTGTTGATTGTGCCCATTAAATTTTCTAAGTAATTACTTGCTACACGTCAGCATGGCATTTAACTAGTAATAACCACTACATATATGTGGATAATGCACTAAACTAAAAAAGTTCATGCTTTTCTCAGAAGAATTTTACATGCCTAGCAAAAATTTGGTGCAAACCCCTTAATTTGCAGACAGGTAAACAAGGCAGCTCATTCTGCACATATGGCACAGTTTCACATCTAGTCTTCATTACATATCTGTGTTTGCGTCGGTGGTGTATTTTTGCCACAAAACTATCTATTTATTACTTGTTTATACCAAAAGGTATATAAACAAGATAACCATGTTAAAGTATGACAATCAGATTCAAGGCACAGTAGATAAAACAAGCTCCAAAAAACTTCGATTGTGCATCTAATGAAATGTCTGTATGGCCCACCACTGAAATAGTAGTCGGATTCAGACATTCTGTTTTGATTTATAAGGAATTAAAAAGACAGAGGGCACCTGACATGCCTAACATAGGAAGATGTATAACACAAAAATAAATGTATTTCACTTTTGAAAATAAAATATTTCAAAACCAGTTGTACCTGATGAGATGTAAGTTCAGGATTCAATAGAAATAATAGCAAGCTCACAGCAACTGTTAAAGTAACAATGAAACAACCCAATTTATGTAAGTCATCAAGAAAGATAATTCAAACACCTTCACCTATAAACCCCCATATTTACATGTTTATATCTACAGATTATCACTATACTGTTATACATATATATACTACAGCATCTTTAAGCTATTGATTATCTGGGGTTAAGTAAGGTTTATATTTTTAATATACTATCAAACTCAGCAAGTTTTGCTGCTCTTCTGAAGAACATCCTAAAACTGTGGAAATTGTCTGATGAACACTAGTTTAGTACAAGACCTTTACAAAGCAATTGATCCTCTGGTAGTTAATTTCATTATTCTCATCCTTTCAGTAAACTTGTCTCCGTAACAAGCAAGGTCTTTGGATCCCACAACAGCCTAAAGGGTTTAAGTATAGGCTAAGCTTATGATCTAATTATTCAATAATACAATCTATTGTGCCACTTCCTACTAACAATTATTTGGTGTCTAAAATATAAATCTGTCCTATTTCAATAGCTAAACTGACCTAAAAATCCTGGTGGTTTAGACAACAGCTGAATTTTAGATGGCTGAAAAGACACTTCATGCACAAATGCAAGACTGAATTAAGAGCAGCTATGTTTTTCTAATTACTGACTCATTCACAGTACACAGAATTGCTTGAACTGCCCAGTGTCCTACTAGCTCTCTGGACAATTAGGAAAAGCTGCATTAGCAGGAACTCAGCAGTCTCTGCCTCACTTCTCTCTGGAGGACTGGGGAAATGATGAGCTCCATCACCTGGCCAGCAGTAGCAGCAGCCACAAAGTCACCTCAGGGACTTGGACAAAGAGATTCATCTGCAGCCTTGGCAGCGACTAAAGTATGCCTTACTAACAGACAGTCACACGACCACACACTGGCACAAAGTCCTTTCATTAAGAGCTGTTGTCTAAGTGACCTGTCACAGAGTTTCATAAAGCAGCATTAATACTGTGGGCCAAAATGAGATTGATCTTTGAGCTTCATGGTCTCCTGTTGACAACAGTGCATTATAAAACCAATACTAAATACTTTATAAACAGGTCTCCCTCCAGTGTATTAGAGGAACAGTGCATATTTCATGCCCTATAGTTAGGTAGCCACATATCCATCAGACAATTAAATAATTTATAAGATACTCAGAAGTACAGTAAGACTCAATAAACTTTTAAATACTTACAAGCTACTATTTTGTTTGAAAACATACCAACCCCCCCCAAAAAGATACCTGCTCACCTGCTGAGTATAGAGCATCCATAAGATTCAATTTTTATAACATCTTTTCACCTGAAATATCCTCATTGCACACAAATCCAGCTCTCCACTCAGTTAAAAAAAAAAAGGACACTTACTAGTTTTAAAAATGTTTTATAAATTTCCTACAGTATTACTTTCATTACTCTATATTTCAGCTTCCTCTGCTTGACATCAGATTCCTTTTTTGTCCTTTTGTACACTCTGGCCAACATGGCTGCAAGAACCTTCTCCTCTGCAATGCCTGCCATCTGGAACCACCCTGCTGCATTTCTCTCCCTCATTCTCCATCTATTTTCAGCCTTCATCTGGAAACAATATGTCTCTGTTCTCATGTCTATGTCTCTTAACTTCTAGTAAAAGGAAAAAAAGCTTTTTAATTTTATTAACTCTGCACAGTGTTTTGGAGATAAAGTTTGTGTGAAAGATACTATACAAAGACATTTCTTTATTAAATCACAAGATTGCAGGGACAGAGCTTACAATAAAAAGCAATCTAAAAATACTTCCTATTCTGTTAAATTTAATATACAAGACAATGATTTGAGTGAATTTTTTAACAAGTGACTTCAACATAAAATGAAAGAATATTAATATTAGTAATTCATTCACACTTTAAGGAAAAAAATTATGAGTTGGCCTGCTCTTCAAAAATTGTGGAAAACAGGCAGTTCTTAGAGACAAATACATCTGAGAACGTTCAGCACATTTAGAAGAAAATCAGGACATGTACTTTTTTACCCCATACAAAAGATATTCTCTGTGTGGCTACCAGAGTAGATGAAGAGACACTAACTGCATATAAGCACTGAAAGCACATTTCTATTATTTTTGCATACTGGTTATGCCAGCAATGTAGGAGATATAAACAGGTTGAGCTCCTGTAATATTAAGATATTACAGGGCAAATAAGCTTGTTTCTTCTTTGGTTCATCTTCAAAAAACCAAAACACTGTTTATGAAGAGTTTGAAATTTTCATGTATAATACTGTCTGAATCTCTGTTATAATGAAACTCGTAAGCAGAATTTCACACTATCTAAGCCTTTCTGAGCTGGTTGTCTGTAAATTTGTTCTAACTCACTTTAAAAACTGAAATTTCTCTTGCTGGGAGTAGTTCCCAAACCACCACAGGCGTGGACCTTTGTATAGTATTGCGGATGCCATGGTTTCACAGACAAGCCACATTAATACAGGATAGCAAGCATCTGGAACCCACAGCTGTGTGTACGCCAGCCCAAAGCACCCACAAGTCTATGCCAATTCAAACCCCTATTCCCAAGCCACAAATGAACCACACTGGTTTTCCTTAGGAGCCAGACCTGAAATTGAAGCTTTCGGGTTTTCTCCTTTCACACAGCTGAAGAGAGAATAGGAGTGTTGGGGGAAAAGGGGCAAATATGCTCTAAAGGAAAATCATAATGGACAATCCCTGCCTTGGCTTTCACATATGGCCTACTTGGGACAAGTTGACCCACAGAGACCTTAGAAGTGCTATTTAAAGATTAAGACAGATTTTGTTTTTACAGTAATTGCAACAGACCTACAAGGCTGGCACCAAAGAAACATCTACAAGTCTATCTGTTATGGAAAGACCAAGGATTTGGAGGGGTGTGGTCAGCGGAGTTGTTCAAGGATGTCACAAAGGGGCAGTGGAGGGTGTTCTAGATATCAGAGTTGTTGGTTAAACCCTCATATGTAGGACACTCCTCTGCCCTTTGGCCTGCATCTAAAAGGCACAAAGATAGTTTTAACTACCACTTTGCAAGAAAGTCCTGTGCTTCACCTTCAATAGTGTTTATTACATGTACAATGGAGAAGAATTAACATGTCCTCCCCCTTACTAAAATACCTTGCATCCTGTGCAGTACGATCCTTACACCTTTCTGAAGCCAGATGAGGAAAGGGAGTTACTGCCAAGTTACTGCAGCCTGAATTTTTTTCAGATCTCCCACTCTGTACTGATGGGTCCTAAAACAAAAAGGCTATGCCTTTTTATCTCTGGGATGTAGATATTTCAACTTTTTATCTGTACTGTGTACCAAGCAGAAGCTTCAGCTTTTGGACATAAACATTTTACCACCTGAGATTAAATTACTTTTCTTACTACTTTTAACCTGAAAACTGGGCTTGCAGTTATGTACTATGGAGTACATAAATGTCCCTTCAAAAACTTGCCAATTTTGCAAGAAAGCTTTTTCTTCTTTATGCCAAATACATCTGGAAACATAGGCAAAGCTCAATCCCAGCAAGAACCCATAGTCCCAAAATGAAAATGGTTACTTGGAAACTGTGAAGAAAGGACACTAACATCAACTGATTTCTCCCAGAGTTGGCTGATGGAGGTGAAGAAAGCTCTCCCTCAAAGACCATGCATCCCCATTCATGCATAGATTCTGAAGGAGGAGGAAGACCCAGGGCAGGGAAAGACGACAGTATGGCTGAGCATCCGTGATACTCCCCAAGCTTGCTCAGGATGCCAAAAGTTAGATCCTTTCTCCCTCCCTTTCCCAACATCACTGTGTTTCAGTTTCCACTGAGATTAGCAAAACTGAGCAGCAGAAAGAGTAACCCTTTTCAAGTATTAGTTTAGGTTTAATCAGCTGGTTGTACAGCTACAGAGACAGCCATTACAGCACAGGATAATTCTAGTATGATAACTTATCAATTCTCCTTCATCCAACTCACTTCCAGGATACCTGTGAACATGTTAAAAGTCAATCATAAGAAAAAACTAGTTTCACTTTAGGAAAAGGAAGGCTTTTTGTAGGTGGGAAGTAACCTGGGAGAATGTCAGTGGTCTATGCCCCTGCTGTTCAAAGCTGCTAAACAAAAAGCTTTAAGATTTTGTCTGCTGATGAGCTACTCAGTAAGCATTTCTTAAAAGGTGATATGCAGCTCAACAAGTTTAAAATAGCACAAAAGCATTCCACTCTCCACTCTGATGTTAAAATAGCAAGCTAAAGCAAAACTTGGTGAGTATAAATATTTTTAACCTCCTGAAAATATAATATTCTCTTGTCATTCTGAAGGTATCTTAGAAGCAAAAAAAATAGCACCTTAAATAAAACTGTAAGAAAGGAAGATATGTCCTCTTTTGCTTAAAAGATGAAAATTGTCTTAGGAGCATATTTGGATGGAGGGAGAAGTTCTGACTTAAAAATACAAAAAAAAAAGCCTTTTTTCTCTTTTGCTAGAGGACTGATCCTCTAGGATTGAGCCTTCTAAAGAAAAATCTCAGTGAGTTTTAAATCAAAGAGACTAAAAAGGTAAAGCAATGTAGAAATTTTAACAATGAAAACTTTTCCTATATTCTTACTCCCTCTTCACATACAAGATTAATACAAGAAGAATTGAGAAAAACTAAAAACCTGCTAAGCCAAGCAAAATCAGGGCACAAGCAGGTTTATTTACTTTGCAGGTCTCTTTTCAAAAGGAATACAGGATAACCATCAATGTAAACACATGGAAGACTATAGTGTCATACACTTGACTTAACAGAAGTGCTAACTGTACAAAGGTAATTGAGGTGAAAAGAACACCTAGAAAGCATCAAAGAAAACATCAGCTGTTTCATGTCAAAAAATGTAAAGTTCTTAAATTTAAGTGTTTTTTAAAGAAATTAACCTTCAACTCTCAGCTTCTATACTGCTGTGAATGCTCCTGCAGTAACAGTATAAAAATCATCCCATCCCTATACAGGAAATGAGAATAAATTTCACAGAATCACAGAATCATCTAGGTTGGAAAAGACCTTGAAGATCGTCTAGTCCAACCATTAACCTAACACTGACAGTTCCCAACTACACCATATCCCTCAGCGCTATGTCAACACCTCCAGGGATGGGGACTCCACCACTGCCCTGGGCAGCCCATTCCAACACATAACAACCCGTACTGTAAAGAAATGCTTTTTAATATCCAGTCTAAACCTTCCCTGGCGCAACTTGAGGCCATTATTTCTCCACTTTTATCAATCAGTGATTTACCATTATGTTTTATACTGGAATTTTTGTAGGTGAATGTACGTAAATTGACTTTTCGTTTATCTGTTTTTCTAACACATTCATTATTTCAGAGAGAGCGATTAAAATCCCTAGATACTTGTTTAGAAATGTTATACTTCCCATCCTTTCTCTCTTTTGAATCCTGTCATGACAATTTTATTTATTGTCATAAAGAGATCATATTCACAAAAATTAAAAAAGCAATCTTTCAGTATCCTAACACGTTGTGTTGAATTCATTTGAAGTTTATTTCTGTTCTTTGATAAACAAGAAAGCATCACTGCTTATCTGGCAAGTTGTGATCCTATACTTGTGTACGCATGCAAAGCAGCTGATTTTCACAAGGTATGAAGCAACGGATGCTTTGTTTTTGAGATCAGAACCAAATCCACAAAATAAATCTCTCTAAAAAGCTGAGATATTTTTAATTTTTGCTTAAAGACAATTTATCTCAGGATTATTTACACAGGAACTGAGAGACAGCTTCATTGCTGTTAGCTGCCTCCTATTTGTATTAAAAAGAGTCTAAGAGACTTAAAACCAAGCTCAGCCCATCTTCCTCCTCCAGCTGTGCTGGGTGCTGTACAAACAAAAGGAAGAGAGAGTTCCTGTCTAGAAAGGTTTATAGCCTGAGTAAGCAAGAGAGACAACAGATAGAAGAAAGGAAGTATCTCATTTTGATTTTTACTATTGGGAAACTGATACATAGAGCTGGAATTTTAAAGAGTACTTCACACCCATAGCTCATGCCAGATTTTCAAAGAGCCAAGAATAGCAGGTATCAGACTACAAATTGAAAAGAGAGTTACTGGCATGATGCTTCACCAGAGCTTTAAAATGAACTAAATGTAGAGTATGTAGGTAAGCTGCAAATGAAACAATACTATTGAAAAAATACTGTAAAAGTTTTACAAAATATTTCTAAAATACTGTTGGTTTCTCCCTGCCTTCCCTCCTCTCCCATTTTTCTATCAATCACCTCAAATACTAATTTCACTCAGTGTCTCTTACGACTCACTAAATTCAAGACATGCACTTTCTATCACAACACAGAGACAGCAATTAGAAGCACACTGAAACTGCTGTCAGGTTGTCTTCCTAATCCTTAATGTGACTTGATCATCGCAGGTCAAGTGCATGATTTGATACTGATGCCTTGGAGGACAAAGTCAGTGGCTCTACAGTTTTGTTGCTGTTTCACACAGGAGCATCAAGGTTCACTAACCCTGTAGTAAATGAAACATCGAAGACTGGCAAGTAAATAAAAAAGGTGAAGGAAAAGCTTATATATAACACTAGAAACTGAAAGTTACAGTTCATTCACATAGCTGTCCAGTTCTAAAAACAATTTTGGAGTACATTTCATTAAAATCTGAAATGCATGTTTCTAGTGAATTTCAATATATATTTGATTTACAAATTCCAGTAAAAATGTGCCACAGCTGGCAGAATAAATTACTATAATAAATCATTATTAAATAACTGTAAATCTTTAGAATGGCATAATGTCTAATAAAAAAAATATGTATGCAAAAGTGAGTATTTGTGGAGAAACATTCTTCATATAGTGGAAAACAAATTACAAAACTTACCATCCTGGTAGTACAGGATAATTCAGTGGGTAAATGCTGGAATAAAATTCACATAAATAGTGCTTAATCTACTGCGATTTCATGTTAACAACTGCATCTGAACAAATTGCATGGTAAAGGGTGATGGTAAAAGTACTATATTTCAGGGCTTTTTTATGTTAAACATTCACATTTCTGGTAGAAAACTCTGGCTCTTGCAATGCATCATCAGAGCAGAACATTTACTTTCCAAATACCATGCAAACATTGCTAAATGTACCTCTGGATTTCAGAAACATTTTCTATATTTTGGGATTGTTGGTTTTTTTAAAGAAAAAGAAAAAACACACCAAAAAAACCAACAAAAAAGACACCAAAAAAAATAATCCCAAAACACAGTAACAGAAAGCCCCAAATCCTTTAATTTTAACCTGTGTTCCCTCTGATGTGCAGCAGATGGACATTTACAGTAATCCATTACTGCAGAAATCAGCTGAAGAGCTATTTGCACGTTCCAAAACTTCCCGTGCCTTATTCAGCTCTTACAAGACTTCATTTGTCAAAGTGCAGACACAGTGCTGATGTCGCATCCAATGGCGCATTTCTATACTCAGGATGAGCGGCAGAACTGTGACAGGCCCAGGAGTACCTCGCTGCTGAGTGTGATTGCTTCCACTGCCTCTTGGGATGGGTAAATTATTAACTGACACTTTCACAACTGAAAAACTGTCTAAGATAAACCCATTAAAACTGTTAGCCTACAGAACACTTCACACTCCTGGTTTGTTAAATCTTTGTCAAAGTCATCATTTGGCCAAACTCTTTAAATATACATACACATCTATGTAAAATCTATTTATAAAACTTTCAATTATAAAAGTTTCCTTTACCTTTCCTTGTCTCATTTTCTTTGGCTGAACTAAGTCAACCCTGCAGTTAGAGGAAGGCTGCTAAGGACTGAGTTATAAAATAGGCATGACAAAAGCTTATCAAAAATAGAAATATACTAGCACTGTGATTCACCTGATTAACTTACAAAATTCACTATAAAGACACAATTAGGTAATGCAGGAAGACTGCACCACAACCAAGTCAGTACAAATTGGAAACAGTAACACAACATCAGGTGGTGATAGTTGCTGGAAAATTTACCAGCTCAGACATAAAAATCTATTCACTTAAAAAAAGAATGGGAAAAATATTTTCCGTACATATTTTAGAAAGTTTCTGAAACACGGTAACAAACAGATTTTTGCAAAGCCAAAAAAAGTCTGTTAATGCTACATACACTCTTCTTCTTATCTTTATGAGTGCTAAAGAGAATCATGATATTAAGATCTGAACTAGTTGAAGACAATTACAGTTACTTCACTGTTATTTGTATTCTGGTCCAGATTTTACTTTAATCCAGGGAAGCAGACAACGAAATAACATTTTGTGTACTGATGTATAATATTATTAGTATAAAATTTATGTATCTCCAATACATACTGTACACCCAACTATCCTACTGCCCTATTACATTAAAAAAAAATAAATTGATGAATCATGTAGGAAGCAAAACTGTTTAACTAGCATATTTCTGCTTCATTCACAAAGTTGCCATGGGCACTCCCTCTTATGCGAGCATGGAAGAAACGCCACACTATAAGTCCAAATCCAACCACACTTGCCATAACACGATCATGAAACTGCACACAATTAAAATTGTCTGTAGACAGGAAGAACACGCCTGAACATTATGGGTATGCATGGAAGTAACAGAAAAAAATTTCAGTGAGGTACCTTTTCTAGTGGATTAAGAAACCAAGAAATAAACAGTGCCACACTCTAATTCAGACCAGTTTAATAGCATATCATACAACCTTTTCACAGAGAAAAATACACACTCTCTCCTACAGGAGTTCATTTTTGGGGAGCCTGATTTAATGCTCATAGGTACTGATTTGCTGTTCCAGTTGACTTCTGTCACAGCTGTGAATGGTTAGAGTAATCAGAGCCTGACAGGTCCTAAATCAGGAAACCAAATTTACAAGTCACTTCTGAGGATGACTTTAAACTGTGTATAAAGTGGGAATTAGGCTTCAGCTACCTGATAGGGATACAGCAAAGATTTACATTAAAAAATTACTTACATGCAAATTACTTGTGTATGTGACAAATACTATTTTAAGAATATTAAGAATTAGTGTTTTACCGTGCGGGAAGCACAGCTGGTTTATCACACCACATTAACACAAATATTCGAAGGCATTACTGTAGTATCTGCCTAACCAATGGATGTGTGAGTCTGTCGGTGTGTATGTGCAACTAAGTGTGTGTGTACACACATGTACCTACATAGCATCACTGACTGTTTACACACACACTCCTGTTAAAATTTCTGTTTTCCAGCCAAAAGGGAGTGCCTTTTTTTTATTAACTGGAATTTACCCTGAAGCTCAGAAGGAATTTTGAGGGGGCAGGACAACGGTTTGTACTCTGTTTTATCCACACTGTTCTATATTCATTCTGGTAATTTAGGTATTACAGGCTTCAGGGATACCAATGATCATAAGAAGCACAAAACTGTAGTCTAAAGTATGATGCTATACCCACAGATACATTCCTAATGCCCATACACATACAATTAGTGCAATACATGCCTCATTTTAGTGTAAAATAAACTGACCCTGATCTCTTCTATGCACCTCATGTCCTAACAAAAGCATTCACCTACTTCTCTCTCCTCCTTTCAGCCTCCTAGTTTGTACTCAGATGCATAATAATCTCAAGACTCAAGACTATTTTATTCAAAGCTTTCTAACCATGTTGCTTGTGTGTCCCTACTGCCATATGATGTTTATAACACCCACTGCTACAGCATTATCCTTCAAAAATTTCTCTACCTGCAGCGGCAGCATTCAGAGATGCTGTTCTACTAACCTATGGACCCCAACATACAATGCATTTTGCTTGTGAATTCCTAATTGCTGATTTTCACAAGTCATGAGTGTCACATCAAGATTTATTATATGACTGATATTGCCACATGGAACATCAGGGAGCAAATACTAAGCAATGTCTTTTAAACTTCTGCAATAAAATATTCTCCCTTATTCAGAATTCAGGTGGTATATAGTTTCATGCAGTACATACCACACACATGATCACACATGGTAACAAAGTGGCAGCACAATGACTCAAGTAAGGAAGAACATCACAGTCTTTGGGGGAAACTCCCAAATGCTAGTATTTTACTGTGACAAGTCACAGCACAAAAGACTGAAAAAGTATTTCCTCAGAGAAGTAATGTTCCAGTTTTAGAAGGGGCTGTATGCATTGGTGGAGAGATTCTTCCAACTTTGTAATGATCTGGTTTTGACTTCTGAGGCTTTCTTTCTATGTGCAATGAAGTAGCACAACTGCCATCATGAACAGCCCAGGACATAAGGAGAGACAGTCTCCTTCTTTTAAAAGAGAGAAAAAGAGAAACTGCCAGAAAAGGTTATATCTTTCATCAGACCAGCTGGCGTGGAGGAAGTGGCCATAATTTATGCACGCAAGGCATTCAAGCTTCTCAGGGGGTATGAATGGATGCTCTTAACATGGAAGCATCAGAAGCTTGCAAAGATCAGCAAGAGCCCAAGTTTGGAGGAAGGAGCTATGCAAGGAAAGTGAAAGTCACTAACGTATGACAGCATATTTCTTTGAATAAGAATAAGCATCTACGTGCTGAAGACAAGATTGAGTACTTGCTTCAATCCCCATGTGTACAAACTGTGTGTTACAGTTTCACTGATGTCAGAAAGCAGGATTCCAGAAAAGATTGCTCTGAACACCCAGAATTGCAAATGCACCATTGAACGAAGCACCTGGCAGAGTAATCATGGTAACTTACAGATACGAAATGGAAGCATGGGAGAGGCAGTGCTGGTTTACTATAAGTAAAATTAACATGCTGAGAAAAAATGCTGTATACTATCTCAGCAACCACAGAGTTGGCTGCACAGCAAATGGAGAAGTAACTTCCTGCTAGATTTGTGTTTGCACACCTCATACCTTAAAGTCTTCTACTATGAAAATGCAGGAGTCTCCTTTGGAAGACCTGTGACAGAGAATGACAAGAGAAAGTAACAAAAGCCTAACATGGAACAATTTTTTTTTAGTATTTATTAGAGTATGTGATTGACATTAAAATACAGCTCAATGTTGCTCCCTAATAAAAGTTAAAACTCACTCTTTTCCCACCCACACAAAGTAATTTTGTTTAGAGACCTTCATTTCTTTTGGCCTTAACCCGTATGAGGGGTGTGTGATGCAGTCGGTGCCAGTAATTGCTTCCATACAATACAAATGTTTGAAAACATTTTGCATACTTGTTACGATTATATATGACATTTATATTGTATTTAAAACTCCAATGGGCTTGAAGATTTTATTTTTGCCTATAGAAAACAAAGACAGCACAGAATGTTCCTCTAATATATCTAAGAAAACTAAGTCAATTTTATTTTCAGTTAATACCCTATGAACTCTTAGCCTCTCAACATTTGTTTTTTCCATTGAAAACAAAAATATGTACATTGATGGTAAAGCTATGGGAGCTATGTACACAAATTTGATTGCATATACATTCACATAGCACATGAAAGTGGACAGTTAGGCAAATAGCTGTGCTTTTGCAATTATTAGACATATGTTAGCTGCTGGCAGAAATAATGATCCCTATTCTGAAAAAAACATCTGCAAATCCTTATCCTCACAGATATGCATAGCTATTCAATCCCTTAATTTTACAGGTGAGAGATTATTCAGATATAGTTTTCTAGAATTAAGGCTTTTGTGAGGGAATTTTAACACATTAGAACACCTACTTTTATAGGTGCAATGCTATACATGTCTCAAACACTAATTAAATCCTCCACATATCTAATGATATATTACTTGAAACATACTTCTGGGTTTTTTTACAACAGCCAATTTTAATATATGACCTTAGAAAACAATTGTATACTGAGTAGTCTGTTGTCTAAAGTCTCAAATTTCCTTCAGCTGAAAAAATAGGAAATTAAATTAAGTACATACATCATACAGCAGTCTTTTCATAAGATTCCCAAACCTTTTTTGTAGTCCAAATTTAGTTAGGTAAATTGGTATTGCTCCATTTACCTGCAGATCCAGCTTTATCACCCTGCACCCTCCACAGCATGGTTGCCATTCCCTCCTCCTTTCCTGTCTGCCTTGGAGATGCCACCACTGGTGACTCAAAAGCCAGTTGCAGGAATACAGTGAAAAAAGACCCCACCTAAAGTGACACTGATCTGGCACCACAGGTAAAGGATAGACACCTGGACTATAAGAAGTTAATCAGTTTTCTAGCAGGGCTATGCCTGAGTGGTTGACAGTCCCAACCAAACAGCCTACCTTCTTGTTCAGGATACTTAACAATATCAAATACACGAAGCCAATATTCATCAAGCTTGCAGTATTTAAGTGCTTACCAGGAGACAGATGATGAACAGTAGCAGTGGACAACCCTTATAAACCCTTCATGTTGTTTCAACACACTGAGAAAAGTGATTTTTCCACTACTTTCCAGGTGAGACTAGGAAAAGAGATTCCAGAAAGGTCATGGAAACGAATTGTTTCCTACAGCTGTGGGACAATCACAGATAAACATCTATAGCAACAGAGGAGTTCATTTTAAGGAGAGTATCTCAGAATCCCATTCTCTGATCTTCCCTCTTTCTACCCATCCTGTTCCACTCTTCTCTCACTGTTCCCCACTCATTCTCTTTAAGTGAGGAAGTCTCAAGTCCTGACCTAAACACAATGTCCTGACTGCTCTGCTTTGGTTTATCAATGGTAATACTTAGGCATAACCTGCTGCCTGCTCTGACAAAAACATCTGACGTGGCTCATGGCAAATCACCACTCTGTTACAATGACCATGATCCCTGCTCCCTCAACCAAATAATAATTATTTCTGTCGTCCATACATACCAACTTAACCCCAAATCTGTCATGGCCACCTATATCTTGTCCCCCTTTTAACTTTCAAACTTCATCAAACATTCTTGAAAGACAGAGCAGAACAGCTGCTTTTGCCATTAAACATTGTCTCTGTTCAGATTCTTAAGTTTCTTAAATTTGGACTAACACACTGAAGACAACTCTCAGTTTACTGAAGTTCACTCAACCCTACTCTGCTTTTGCAGACTCTTCTGTCACTATGGGGCTTCATTTCAGATATTACAAAAAAACACTTTGGCCTTAAGAACCACCTCTCTGCAAATGCTAAGGACTTCCTCATGTATAAATATATTTCTGTGTAATGCAGCATTATTAAAAGACATTCTGAAGTTAAGTTACCATAAAGAAACTTCACTTACATTAAATTGAACAGAAAGTATTACATTGCTTACATTTCAAAGGACTGTCACTTTTTATAGTGAGGCTTCACTGAGTTTATAGATGTGCCATTCCACTCAATGGGATTCAACCATGCTAATTGTCTGGGAACATGTATTATCACCTAACAGATGGTTGTGAAATGTGGCTTTCCAAAGGAATTATCACTTCCCTTTCTTCTTTGACCTAGACAGAGTCAGGGGGAAAAAAAAAAAGAAAAAGTTGCAGATTCCCAATGGAGAAGATGAGTCCTTGACTCCCAGTCTTAAGAGCAGCTGCTCCCAGTAGGGAGTCAAAAGAACCTATTTATCAAGCTACAATCAGTTTTTACCAGAAGTGATTGTATGTATTTCAAGACAAATCCTCACATTTAACAGTTACAAGTATCACCATTAAGTGATTCAGATTATGACTGTCATGAGCTCCTGGGCTGCAGAGGACAGTGCTTTTTATACATGTGCTACCTTTATTGTGCATGGCTTCAAGCTAGGAGCAAACCTCTACCTACAACACATTCCTGTTGAACACAATGTGTCAGCAGATGATGGAGCAGAACAGAGTCCTCCTGACAAGTACTGAAAGTGAATGTATGAACAGCATTAACTGTTATCACCTGATCCACATGGCCAACTACTAAACTTAAGTGACTATCATGGCTGCCAAAGGCAAGCGATGGTTTTGGTAGTCTTCTTCACATTCAATTGGTAAAGCCAATGTTAATCACAGCTGAAGTTCTAAGGTTCCAGCCACACCTATATATATCTCTCTACAAATGATTGTTTCTACTGTCTAGTAGGCAATTTCCTTATATGACTAATAACAGTGTTTAAACCATCATTATTTGTCTACAGAACTTCAAAGACTTTTATCTCAGGGGAAAAAAAACCTAAGAAACTAAGCACAAACTAATGGAAAACACAGAAGAGATATTCATAGTTGAAGGGGCCCAGATTTTCAGTTTAAAATATTTAATGACTGCTGAGCAACAAAATCTCAACAAACCAAAATGAGAATACACCCTGAAGAATCCTAATTCCTTGGCTCAATAGGGGATATTTTTAACTAATTCCTTACTGCATCCTATTACAGTTAGATATTAGAAAGAGATATAAACAATTTTACATTTCACCCTCTGTGGCAAATTTCCTGGGTTTAATGTTTTCTATCAGAACTTTAATGTTCTTTTAATGTAGATTTTTTCTTGAGCAATATATCATATTTAACTCTGTAACTATCAATCAATATTCCTTTTAATTGAGGTTAATTTCTTTCAACTTTTCATAAACTTCCCCTTGGAGCACTGAGGGTTCTTGCACCTGCTGAAGAGCTTAAGTTTATTTCACAAACCAAAAGTGTCTTCTACTCTCACTCACAGACAGGACCGTCCCCAGGTTTTGTAAGACACTGCAACAGCAGCTTTAAAGCCATGTCTGACACCACAGCAAACAGAAGAGAAGGGAGAGGAGGGGAAGAGCATGGTGAAAAAAGACATAATATAAGATCCCTTAAAATTATGTTGTAACAATATTTAATATTACTGCTTTGGGGAAGAACCTCTAAAGTACAGGTGGAATAAAAGTACAACAGTGTCTTTTCATACATGCATGCACACAAACATAAACATACCAAAAAAACTTAGTTGATTTCTCCAGAACAGAGAAATATAGGGGAAAATTGAGATAAGGATGCCCCTTTTGCTCAGATCTTTCCAGTATAATTTAACAGATCTCCTGGCGTTGGGGCAGTACCAGTCCACTCTGTGTCAAATAAAGAATTTGCTAAAGGAATACCTACTTAGTTGGTTGTTCCAATGGTCAATCACTAACCCATTCCCACCGACACTCTTTATGCAGACATTTTCAGAATGTCTTGACTACCGGTAGCAATATTAAGGATTGGAAGAAAACAAAAGTGTTGGGAATAGAAAAAGTGAAAAGATGTGGAAAAATGCCAATACACAGAATTCTTGAATAGTTCATTAAAAATTTGCTCCCAGCCTACATAGCTAAAACCCTGGATTCTCTAAATCAGGCTGCAAGGCAGCATATGAAAAGCAGACGTTCACACTGATGTTCTTCTGATGTTTGTTGTAATACAGTAGCGCCCAAATCAACTATTCTAAATTAAAGATGTGAGCAGTACTGTACTCATCCCTGCATGAACACTAAGTGTTATCAAAGACCTCACAACTGAGGACCAGATGGAAACAACAGGAAAAAAGGGGAAGGGAAGTGCAGGGAGGGGGAAGGGGTAAGTGTAAAGCAGAAGAGAAAGGGGATAAGGGGAAGAGAGGAATTGGGAAGAGGCAAGTAAGGGAAAAGAAGGTGGGATGGAGAAAAAGAAGGGTAACAGTAACTTACAGTATACCCCGGGGGTCAATAATGTGTCCAATCCTGTTTAATGTCTTCATTAATCATCTGGATGACTGGGCAGAGAGTACCCTCAGCAAGTTCACAGATGACACAAAACTGGAAGGAGCAGCTAATACGCCAAAGGGTTGTGCTGCCATCCAGCACAAACTCAAAAGGCTGGAGAAATGGGCTGATGGGAAGCTCATGAAGTTCAACAAGGGAAAGTACAAAGTCCTGCACTTGGGGAGGAACAATGACATGCAACAGTGTATGCTGCAGAACAGCTAGCTGGAAAGCAGCTTTGCACAAATGGATCTGTGGGTCCTGGTGGACACCAACTTGTCCATCAGCCAGCAACATGCCCTTGTGGCAAAGAAGGGTAATGGTATCATGGGCTGCATTAGGCAAAGCATTGCCAGCAGGTAAAGGAAGGTGATCCCTCCCCTCTACGCAGCACTGCTGAGGCCACACCTGGAGTCCCGTGGCCAAGTCTGGGCTCCCTGGTACAAGAGAGGAATGGACAAACTGCAGCAAGCCCAGGGATGGGCCACTAAGATGATTAAGGGACTGGAGCATCTCTCCTATGAGGAAAGGCTGAGAGAACTGGGACTGTTCAGCCTGGAGTGGAGAAGGCTCAGGACGGATCTCATCAATGTGATGGAGATCAACAAATATCTGATGGAAAGGTGCAAAGAGGATGGAGCTAGACTCTTTTCAGTGGTGTCCGGCAACAGGACCAGACATAATGGGCACAAACTGAAACACAGTAGGTTCCTTCTGAATATCAGGAAACACTTTTCTCTGTGAGGATGACCAAGCACTGGCATAGGTTGTCCAGGGAGGTTGTGGAGTCTCCAACCCTGAAGATACTCAAAAGCCATCTGGACATGGTCCTGGGCAACTGGCTTTAGGTGACCCTGCTTGAGCAGGGGTGGTTGGACAAGATGACTTCCAGAGGTTCTTTCCAACCTCAATCAGTCTGTAGTTTGTAATTCTGTGAAGACAAGGAAGGAGAGGTGGTGGGGTGGCGCTGTATGTTAGGGACTGTTACGATTGCTCTGAGTACAAGTGTAGTGAAGACAGGATGGAGTGTCTTTGCATTAGAATCGGGGGAAGGCCAACAGGGCAGATGTTGTAGTAGGAGTCTACTATAGGCCACCCAACCAGGACAGAGAGGTGGATGAAATATTCTATAGGCACTTAGGGGAAATCTCACGATCGCTTGCCCTTGTTCCTGTGGGAGACTTTAACTTCCCAGACATCTGCTGGAAATACAACACAGCAGAGCGGGACCAGTCCCGGAGATTCCTGGAATGTGTGGCAGATAACTTCCTGACACAGCCGGTGAGTGAACCGACCAGAGAAGGTGCCCTGCTGGGTCTCCTCTTTCTGAACAGAGAAGGACTGGTGGATGATGTGGCGGTTGGAGGCCGACTAGGGCACAGTGATCATGAAATAATAGTGTTATCTATTCTTAGAGAGGCCAGGAGAGGGCTAAGCAGAACTGACATCATGGACTTCCAAAGGGCTGACTTTGACTTGTTTAGGCACCTGCTTGAAAGGATCCCTTGGGAGACGATCCTGATGGGTATAGGGGTCCATGAAGGCTGGGCGCTCTTCAAGAAGGAAGTCTTAATGGCACAGGAGCAGGCTGTCCCCAGGTGCTGTAAGAGAAGCCAGTGGCAGAGAAGACCACCCTGGCTGAACAGGGAGCTTTGGCTGCAACTCAGGGAGAAAAGGAGAGTTTATGGCCTTTGGAAGAGGGGCTAGCCACTCACAATGATTACAAAGAGGCTGTGAGGTTCTGCAGGGCAGAAATCAGGAGGTCTAAAGCCCAGCTAGAAATTAATCTGGCTTCAGCAATCAAGGACAACAAGAAGATCTATAAGTATGTGAGCAGCAAAAGAAAGTCCAGGCAGAGTCTCCATGCCCTGCTAGATGCAGGAGGAAACATGGCAACGAGTGATGAGGAGAAGACTGAGGTGCTTAATGCCTTCTTTGCCTCAGTCTTTAATAACAAGACTAGTTGTATTGAGGGAATCCAGCCTCCTCAGCCAGAAGACAGAGACTAGGAGAACGACTCCCTCACAATCCAGGAGGAGACAGTCAGTGACCTACTGCATCACATAGACACACACAAGTCTATGGGACCGGATGGGATACACCCGAGAGTGCTGAAGGAGCTGGCTGGGGTGCCCGCCAAGCTGCTTTCCATCATTTACCAGCAGTCCTGGCTGACCGGGGAGGTCCCAACAGATTGGAAATTGGCCAGTGTGATGCCCATATATAAGAAGGGTCGGAAGGATGATCCGGGAAATTACAGGCCTGTCAGCTTGACTTCGGTGCCCGGGAAGCTGATGGAGCAGCTCATCCTGAGTACCATCTTACAACACGTGCGGGACAACCAGATGATCAGGCCCAGTCAGCATGGGTTTATGAAAGGCAGGTCCTGCTTGACAAACCTGATCTCCTTCTACAACAGGGTGACCCGCTTATTGGACGAGGGAAAGGCTGTGGATGTTGTCTACCTGGACTTCAGTAAGGCCTTTGACACCATTTCCCACAGCATTCTCCTGGTGAAACTGGCTGCTCGTGGCTTGGATGGGCACATGCTTTGCTGGGTAAAAAACTGGCTGGATGGCCGGGGCCCAAAGAGTTGTGGTGAACAGAGTTAAATCTGGTTGGCGGCCGGTCACAAGTGGTGTCCCCCAGGGCTCGGTTTTGGGGCCACTCCTGTTTAACATCTTTATTGATGATCTAGACGAGGGGATTGAGTGCACCCTCAGTAAGTTTGCAGATGACACCAAGTTGGGTGGGAGTGTTGATCTGCTCGAGGGCAGGGAGGCTCTGCAGAGAGATCTGGACAGGCTGGAGCGATGGGCTAAGGCCAACTGGAGGAGTTTCAATAAGGCCAAATGCCGGGTGCTGCACTTGGGCCACAACAACCCCCAGCAGCGCTACAGGCTTGGGGAGGAGTGGCTGGAGAGCTGCCAGTCAGAGAGGGACCTGGGGGTGTTGATTGACAGCCGGCTGAACATGAGCCAGCAGTGTGTCCAGGTGGCCAAGAAGGCCAATGGCATCCTGGCTTGTATCAGAAATAGCATGGCCAGCAGGGACAGGGAAGTGATCTTACCCCTGTACTCAGCACTGGTGAGGCCGCACCTCGATTCCTGTGTTCAGTTTTGGGCCCCTCACTACAAAAAGGACATTGAATTACTCGAGTGTGTCCAGAGAAGGGCAACGAAGCTGGTGCAGGTCTGGAGCACATGTCGTACGAGGAGCGGCTGAGGGAACTGGGGTTGTTTAGTCTGGAGAAGAGGAGGCTGAGGGGAGACCTCATCGCCCTCTACAACGACCTGAAAGGAGGTTGCAGAGAGCTGGGGATGAGTCTCTTTAACCAAGTAACAAGCGATAGGACAAGAGGTAATGGCCTCAAGTTGCACCAGGAAAGTTTTAGCCTGGATATTAGAAGCATTTCTTTACAGAAGTGGTTGTTAGGCATTGGAATGGGCTGACCAGGGCAGTGGTGGAGTCCCCATCCCTGGAGGTGTTTAAGAGTCGGGCTGACATAGCGCTGAGGGATATGGTGTAGTTGGGATCTGTCAGTGTTAGGTTAACGGTTGGACTAGATGATCTTCAAGGTCTTTTCCAACCTATATGATTCTGTGATTCTGTGAAGAGGAAAGGAGGAAAAGAGAGAAGGAGAGAGAAGAAGGAGAGGAAGAAATGGTGAAAGAGGAGGGGGAATGGGGGGAAGGAAAAAAGGAAAGAGGACAGGAAAGGAGGGAGAACAGAAGGATTAAGGGAGTAATGCAAGGAAAGGGAAACTACCTGCAAAATTATCACTAGTTATTACTTGCCAGCTTCTGTGTCATTATCAGTTGTTAATACCACTTAATAAGCATAGCAGAGGGGAATTTTATACAAGGATTAAAATCTCACACAGCTGCCTTTCCTGGATATTGGGGGGAAAAAAAAAAAGTCTACAATGACAGCAATAAACAAATTAAAATATCATGGTTGCCATCTCAGGGGCAAACAACCCTCTGCCTTCCAGTGAGTTGTCTGAAAGCAACTGCGTGATAGAAGACTGGCATAAGCTAACTCTTCAAAAGACTGCCAGAATGCTGCAAAGGAAAGGAACACACTTTAACTGATCTGCCAGGCTGTCAGCCTTCCCTGAAAGGTGTTAGGCCAGGTGACTGGAGCAGACCAGTGTAGGTGACATTGTAGTGGGTGTCTGTAATAGGCTGCTTAATCAGGAAGAACAAATGGATGAGGACTTCTACAAACAGCTGTAAGGAGCCTCACATTCACAAGCCCTGGTCCTCATGCAAGACCAATCTCCCAGATAACTGCTGGAGGAACAGAACAGCAGTGCATAAGCAATTCAGGAGGTTCCTGGAGAGCGCTGATTACAACTTCCTGACCCAAGTGATAGAGAAGCTAAAGAGCAAGGATGCTCTGCTGGACCTCATAGTCCCAAACAAGGAAAGGCTCACTGGGGATGTGAAGGTTGAAGGCAGCCTTGTCTGCAGTGACCATGAGAATGTGGAGTTCAGGATCCTGGTTCTGAGGAGGGGGGTTGGGCAGGATGACTTCCAGAGGTCCCTGCCAAGCTCAACCATTCTGTGATTTTGTGATTCTAGTTCAGTCACATCCTGCTACCTCTAAACACCTACCCAGGTTGCTAAAGACAACTTTTTCTGTGTGCATCTGGTAAGCCTGCTACATGAATGATTTGTAGATTTGAATAACATAATTTTGGGGCAAGAAACAGAGCTTGTTTGAAAAAACACTTAAGCCACCTGTAGTTCAGAATACAGCACTTGTCAGTTTACTAGCACAGGCTGTTGAAGGTACCTCAACAAAGTGCCCTCCTCACATTTTCTCAAAGGAATATTGGACTAAATTTAACGTTAAGGCTCAGGCACCCTAAGCACCTCTTTCAGAATTCCCCAGGTTGCTTCAGGAAGCACCCATTACTATAGGCAGTCAATGTCTGGAGGAAAAAGTGTGTGCATCCTCAACAGAGAACACTTGATATCTGGCTCACAAATGTGGAACTAAAAGAGATGAGTCTTGCATGAGGCTTACTACCCTAACTACAATATGCAGGGCTGCCTTCTTAGAGACCACCTTCTTCATACAATAAAAGACCAAAGAAAACCACTCAGTTCTGTTGGGAAAAACAGAAAAAGGAAAAGGAAAAGGAAAAGGAAAAGGAAAAGGAAAAGGAAAAGGAAAAGGAAAAGGAAAAGGAAAAGGAAAAGGAAAAGGAAAAGGAAAAGGAAAAGGAAAAGGAAAAGGAAAAGGAAAAGGAAAAGGAAAAGGAAAAATTGCCTATGCCCTTCCAACTAGGAGATACAGCACTACAAAAGTGTTCATACACAAACAGTAATTTTGATGGCATTCGGTTTTGATTGCAAAGATGTAAGAATACAGATGGCTAAAGAGAGGAGTCATAGGAATGACTTGATAATTGAGATGATGGTAAACACATGGTTAAACAATTCAGTGGTACTACTACTACTACTGGGGAACAAGCTCTGTAGACATGATGGGACTACTTCATTTTCATCTGTCACAGTGATTCTTCAAGAGATACTGTGTTGGGTCTGTGTGTGTGGTGGAGGGTTTTGGTAGCAGGGGAAAGGGCTACAGGGGTGGTCCCCGGTGAGAAGCTTCTTGAGGCTCCCCTGGCTCCAAGTTGGACCCACCTCTGGCCAAGGCCAAGCCAATTAGCAATGGTGGCCGCACCTCTGTGATAACATATTTAAAAAAGAGAACCTGGGAGGAGGAGTTGGAATTGTGAGGAGCAGGGGAGGTGCATCAGAGCAGAGACCCCCCTACAGCCCATGGTGAGAGGGCAGGCTGTTCCCCTGCCACCCACGGAGGTCACCGGTGGAGCAGATGCCCACCTGCAGCCCCTGGAGGACCCCACACTGGAGCAGGTGGCTGCCCCTGAAGAAGGCCAGGACTCTGTGGGAAAACCCCGGTGTTGTAGTTCGGTGCTGGGAGACTACAACGCACAGGAGGGACCCGTGCTGGAGCAGCTTGGGAAGAGCTGCAGCTGGTGGGGAAGACTCATGTTGGAGAAAGTTCATGGAGGACTGTCTCCTGTGAGAGGGACACCACGCTAGAGCATGGAACGAGTCCAGGGAGTCCTGGCCTTGAGGAGGAAGGGGCGTCAGAAACAACATATGAGGGACTGACTGCAACATCCATTCCCTGCCTTCCCTGTGCCACTGGTGGGGAGGAGGTAGAGAAATCAGGAGCAAAGCTGAGCCCAGGAAGAAGGGAGGGGTGAGAGGAAGGTGTTTCTAAGATGTAGCTACACGTCTCACTGTCTTACTCTGTCTGTTAAGTGGTAGTGGTGTTTGAATCAAACTGATGTTCTTTTTCTTCCCCTAAGGACTCTGTCTTTTACCCATTATCATAATGTGTGAGTGATCCCTCCCTGTCCTCATCTCGATTCCCAAGCCTTTTGCTCTATTTTCTCCTCCCTGTTCCTGAGGGGGAAGGGGTGAGTGAGCAGCTGCATGGTGCTCAGTTGCCCTCTGGGCTCAAAGCACAACAGATACCAATGTTATGGCCTAGGACAGCTGAGAGGATATAAAACATCTACAGTTGGTGCATCCTATTTTCTTCTTTCCTGTAGCACTACACAACGAAGAAAGTGCAAAGAAACTCAAACCACTTTGTACTGTTACAGAATCATAACTTACATGGTGGACAATACCACCCAGCCAGGGAGGAGCTAACAGGCAGAGCCTGTATGAGAACCACTGATGAATATTAAATTAGGCAAAATAATAAGAAAGAGAAAGCTACTTCTATATAAGTAGATAGGGAAAAGAGGGAAGAAAAATAGGATGAAGAAGCTCATTGTCAGTAACACCACCACTACACCAAGCCATTTTTAGGCCCTCCACAAACTAAACCAATGTGCAAGTATTACCACATGGGCAAATGCAGCTGAATTTCTACATCCATTAACTCCATGTAAGAAAATGCACAATTTAATATGTAACAATACTTCAGGAAAAAAAAACCCAACATAATGTATTCAGCAAACTAGGTTTGCTTTTTGTTATTTAATGAACTTATTTTATGTGCAGAAGGCAGTCACAGGCCATATTTGGCTTGACCAAGCTATGCTTCATGAACAGTCAAACAAATGGTGACAGATTTTTGAAGTCCCTGTAATATATACTGTCAACCCTGTTTTTCCATACAGATTAACAAAAGTAATTACAATTTGCTTACCTTGAGATAAAACAAATACTTATTTGTAATCACAAATAGACTATTTCTCAATTTCTGACAAAAAGTAGTTTTAAATTTCTTTTATAATCAGTACAGTTTAGCTACTTGTAAACTAATGTATATGCTTGGGGAAAAAAACCAACCAAACAAAAAACCCCTTAAAAGCAATAGAAAACCCCTCCAAAAGAATAATAATCACACCACTAAAAAGAAAACAAGCAGGACAGTAAAGCTTAGGGGAACAGGAATGTTTTCTGCAGCATTAAATAAAAAGTTAAAACTGCATATCTGTGCTAGGCAAGAAAAAATGAAAAGAACCCCTAAAGCATTATCCATCAAGCATAAGTGAATAATGAAATAACGAGTATGTCTATACCCTTGGTCCTTAATCTTACAGCAAATTATAGTATTCAAATATAGTATTTTGCGCATGCAGTCTGATAACAGTTTCTATCTTTCTTGGAGATTTTGTGAACGACATGATATGAAACACAATGTATTTAATGAAAGGTTTCTAAGCTGATTTCCCTACAGGTTATTTTCTTTCTTTTCTCTGGAACCCATACGAAGGATATACAGCAGGGACCAGGGGCGTATATAAAAATAAACTACCAAGCGGCATCAGAGCCGATACCCCATTCCTACAGGGGCAAGTGAATTATTAGATCTGTGTCATGAATTTTTTTTTTTTTTTTAATATGCCATTGTTCCCACTTGAGCACATTAAATTTTCCATATCCACTTTTAAACCAATATTACCTTTTTTCCCCCCATGGTCATAATGTTCAAAGTATACATTAAGCCAATCCAATAGCTTAAGTCACACACCAGTTATATGTAAAGTAGGATAAACTATAACCTTTTGATTTTCCTCTCTATGAACTTATGTGTCTAAAGAAAAGAGAAAAGAAGCTAAACAAACCAAGGTGGCTCATGGTGAAAAAAAAAATTACTAATATTCATTTTAAATTTGGTGATGAACATTTTATCTGACTTTGTATATTCATGAAAGTATTACATCTGTATATATATATATTTGTGTTATAACCATTTTAGCTTGTATAAGCCTTTCAAATCAAAGGTGAAAGCATTTTTGGTTTTGAAGATGTGATTGCCAATTATTTTTGCACTAGTGCACATAAACAGGAAGGACAGAATCTTAGGTATGAGTTATATATTCCTGTACAAAATAATTGTATATTCTATGAAGACTGATTCTTTTTCTAGAGAAATATACAACAACACAAGGGAAATCTTGTACCAGCAGCATAACTGAAGTGGCAAGACACAATATTAGAAAAACAGAGCTACTTTCATTACTGTGATGCTGTGTGTCAGAATGTCTCTCCTTAATGAACCTGTTTGCAATAAGACTCCGGGTGCAAAGAGGCTATTTAGAGAGCCTATTGTGTCTATAGTGAGTCCTTCAAATATCTTCCCACCATTAGACATGCCGCATTGACCAATTCTGTCCTGATTGCTGTTCTTTTTAGTATCAAGGGACATTCTTGCCCAGACAGACCGATGGATCAGAAACTGCACTTCATAAAATGTTTACACTGTACACACATTCACACAGTGATACAAGCAACAGAGTCCCAGATCACACAGCATGTTGAATGTGCCAGTGTCATCTCAAGGCTTATGACTTTCCAATATCTACAAAAGGATTTGGGTTAAACTTTGCTTCTGCTGCCTGCCTGTCATTCTAACAAAAGCCATGTTTTTTTCACCCGTTCAGAGTGTATCCAAGCCCATAGCTCACATGGGAACACTTCAAGCAAATGTTCCCTATGTCACAAAGCCTTTTTGCTCAGTTGAGACCATCTCTTAATTGCTGACAGCAGAAAAGGACCACAGATGTCATGACATCAAAGAGAAAAAAACTTTGCTGTGAATAAACAAAACAAGTCTTCCTAAAAGATTATGAATTACTACTCTCAGTGACAGCAGCAAAGAACAAGGGACTTTTCTTAACAGTAATTACAGAAATACTTTGTTACTTTGTACAGACCTGTAAATTAGTCCCTTTGTAAGAGATTTTGTGAGGGTAGTTTGATGCAGTCTCAGACTTCCTATCAAGGCAGTGGTTTACTTATTAGCCACTAATTAATGTGCTTTATTCTCACCTTTCATGAACCTCATGTCAAACAGTCTATCTGCAGGAAGCCTTTTTACATTTTAACTTTTTTGTGGTCTTACCCTTTTATTCTCCTAAGAATAATTTACCTGCCACCTACAGTTGAAGGCCCCAAACCCCATGCACAAGTGACAGAAAGCATATGGTATAAAACCTGACTATTAGTTTACTAACACAGATTAAAACCTATACACTTTATGCTTGATTTAATATGGGATACATCTGTGTTACCAGTTGAACACAGAAGGAGTGGCGGGGGGGAACCTATGAGGGAGAAAAATATTTTTTTTAAAATGCTAAAGGTGAAGCTAAAGCATAGGTGATACAGAAAGCTCTTCTGCAAGTACGAACTGGGAGACTGTATATGCTTTCAGAGGAAGTGGCAGGTGCCTAGAAATCTCAAGGAAGAAACCCTAATGTTTCTAGGTTTTGCTCAAAGAACAAAGGGAACTCTTCTTGCCAAGGGCAACCTGTATAGACAGATAAGGCACAGGAAGGAGGAAAAAAAAAGCCTTATCCACCTTATTTTGTAGCTAGGAAACTGAGACACGAGGATTAAAACACATCAAGAAAGTGTATGCCACCGAACAAATGAAGAGGCTATTTAAAATCATTTTCTGCTAAGTGTGATATGTATCACTAGTTACTGTTGATAAGTTTATGAAAAACAGTATTATGTGTAAGATGACTGAACAATACAACCGGTAGAAGTGAAGTTGTTCTAAAAGCAACACCCCAAAGTGTAATTACCTTTTCATTCTCCTCACCTGAGCCACCAGATTAATCTATAAAACAGGTTTATAAAATTGAAAAAGAATAATATTTTGGGCTGAATTCTTTCCTCAAATACATTCAAGTCTCCTTGAAACGCGAATACTATTTAAGAGGCAAATTTAGCCAACAGACATATTATACTACATACATTATAGGCATGGGATAAATATTTTCAGAATTAGCAAACAACCCATTTTGTTACACTGATGACATTTTCTACATGCCTTATGCATCTTCTGTGGATTGTAATTAAATCTTTCTAGGCTTTCTGTCTGTATTTTCCATGTACCAACATGTTCCTCCAGTGTTGTGCCATCTTTACATCAAGAATACATGCCTTTCTCTCATTCCACATTTTTCCATACTGATGCGTTCACCAATTATTCTGCTCACCTGGCAAGCAGGCATATCTCATAGGTAAACTCTTATAGGTTGCATTTATAAACGAAAACATTCAGAGTGACATACTTGACCGGGTTGTCACAAAAGAGCCAAGCTGCACTCTTACACAGCCTTTCAGTTTGGCAACTCCAGCCGGACTTCCATTTTCATCATGAACAGTGGGCATATTAAAATTGCAAAGACAGTCTCCCTAGGTTGAAGTCCTCTAACTCATATGCTGCAATTTCACCTGTAAGAGAAGTACGCCTTCCACTCCAGAGGCTAGTCATGAAGTACTGCTTTACTCCACAGCAGACAACGGGGGCTTCAATGATCTGTAGCAAAGAAGTTTCTGCAGTAGGTTGCCTGCTGCTACAGACTAGATGCTGAAGCGAGCCCTCCCCTACCTTTAACCATATCTATATGGTGACCACTCAAATTTCACTTGCAATGCAATTTTTCTCTGAGATTCTTAGTAACCTGTAAGTTTTCCAAAAATTCCAGGAAAACAGTGAAAAATTGTGTGAAATTTGCTGTACTAGATAGGCTCAACAGTTACACTCTTTATCTTTTTTTTGCCAAACCAACTAAATCTAAGTTAATGCCTGTTCTAAGTGCCACTCTAAAGTTTCCCTAAGGTTTCCATTGCAATTTCACTTGGCCTTTAATTAAATCACTTCAGCTAGGTCCTGTGTGACTTGAGACATGTTTCACCTTACATTTAAAAAAATCTACATACATGAACATCCTGTAAGGCCTACAACACTGATATGCAAAATTTCATGTACAAACTCCAGTGTTTTCCCTTCTCCCTCCCTCCGTGCTTTCCACACCAAACCAAGAAAAGGGAGTATCATTTGGTCTTCAGTCACGGGGACTAAAAATTTTCTCTAAGGTCTAAGAATGGAAGGGTCCCATGTAAAACACCACTTAACTTCCTCTCTGATTATCATATCTTGTTAAGTAGAAGTTCTTCAGACATGTCTTAATCACAGAATTTAGATACCATTTTCCAGTTTCCGTCAGATTTTCTCATGTGTAGCTTGAAAGAAAGTAATCTTAGGTCATACACAGATGTCCTCTTCCAGAGCAATATCACCAGCTCTGTAAGGGAGGTTACCCTGCTCCCTGAATAGCTGCTAAAGCTGTTTTTCATTCACATCAGACAAATAAAAGCAACGTCCCTCCATCCCCAACAGCCAAATTAACTTAAACCTGGATAATTTTGCCTGAACTAACTGTGACAGCATTCATATAAATTTTTCCACCAGCAACATGGTGGGGGAATGACAAATAACCTCTTCTGCATACAGAGCCAGACACAGAAGACATCAGTATCTTAGAAATAAAGTAAGTATCTGATATGGCTGAGATATCAGATCTCTCTTTTATTACAATTGATGGTAAAGGGCACTTCTTATGAACAGACAGAACCAGTCTGTTATGTCATCTTACAACTTCTAACTCTGAAGTGCCACTTTGATACTGCAGGAGAAAAAAACCACCAACAGACTGAATGAATAGGTAATTTTTTGTCCGCATGGAAATGCTAAATTATTATGTCTTTCCAATGTATTCTCACACACAGAAAGAGATACATTCTTTTTGGCAAACTAGAAATCAACAAAATTAAAATGTATTAGTTTTCACAAGAACAGAACACTGATAATACATAAGAAAACAAAACAAAGATATTACATGTAATAAATACATCACTGGAAAGTGAAATACAACCAGAAATCAGGTAATAAATACTGTAATGACTTAAGTATAAAACTAGGAAATAAGCAGATGGAAGGTGCAATTAAGGGAGACAATTAGCATCAAATTATGCCGTATTTTCTGAACTTCGTTTCCAAAGATCAAATTCAGATGTTGTGTGTTCTCATAGACTTTGGAAGAGTAAATAAAACATTCTGCACATTGCACTCCATAAATCTCATACTTAACTTACCATACAAATTAAATCCAAACACAAACATAATTGTAAAACCTCCTCCTTTCCCACAAAGCAATCATACAACCAAACCAATCAACATGTTAAAATTATGAATGTCAGTGCTTTAGTTTCAAATTGAAATTATTAAGCAAAGTTTTCATTAGTGAAAATGATGTATAGCTGGCTCTTGGGTACAAGAACATCTGAAAAATTCACATCAAACTGGGTCTATCTGTACATTAAAGTCATTATAGACAGCGATATGCAAATCAGCTGCTGGGACTCTTGAGCTGCATTGTTGCTGCTGTCCTCACAGTAAAACCTGTCAGATTTGAGGAAGTATTGCTTCCTGAAGTTAGCCAAAATCTTATTGGAGACCTCCTCTTTGATATCCAGAGATTTTTCTAACCAACTAATCTCAAAAAAGCAGACACCTGTCTTCATCTGGCATTTCCTTTTTTCTGGTGTATTTATTTAATATATATACAGAACAAAATACAGAAGATTTTAGTTATCACAAAACTATTTTTAATTGCAGTTTTAAAGTATTTTTAGTTGTATTTAATAAAAAATCTGATTTTTTCTTGAACAAAGGGACCAATGTCCATTTAAAAAAACCTGATGCTGTCAGCACTACCAGGTAGAAATACAGGTCTCCAGAGACAGAGAATGAATTTTTCTGAACTGATGATTTCTGAGACAACAGATTCTAAATTCTATGGAGTTCAAATTGGTATCTTGCTTTTCACACCTAAATAAATTCTAATAGTTTTATAAACAGCAAAACTACACAAACTGACCCAGAGTCCAAGCCAGAATATAAGGTCTGCAAGCCTTCTCACAAAGCAGGATCAAACACTAAATAAGAATAATTTCAAGACATATTTTAGACAGTTTCTTAGATTTTATAAATTAATGCAGTTCTTCTGATTTCAGTGAAGCCAGTCTGATTTACATTGGCTCCTACTACCCGTTCCTTTGAGAAACTGGAGAATAACACAGTCAAATCAATTTATAATTTAAAAATACATTAAAAAAATTACATTTCACCATATAAGGCTCAACTTTTGCTCTTCTCAAAAACCTAGGAAAAGGCTGGACTTGTCAGCATATACAAAAACTTATGAAATGCACACTCTGGACAAGAGAAGGAGGATTTTTACTATAACCTTTTAGAATTTTACAATATTCCATTACTTATTGCTGTTTCATTCTAAGACAAAAACTACACACATGAGTTCACATTCAGGTTTCAGGCTAGGTTAGATTACCTACAATGAGGCTAGATAGATTACCTACAATAAGAAAGAATGATTTGTTGCTTAGTGACTTTTCTGCATCTTGTGACACATGTGAAGTAATTCTCAGCCATAAACAGAAATGGAGAATGGTGTTAATTTTGTTTCGTTTTTAAAGATGGTATAAGAAGAAAAGGGGGCACTCCCCCTTCCTCGGGAAAAAGAAATAAAAGGAATACACTTTTTTACTTGATAAAGCACTCTTAAAGAGCAGGTGTCTCCTTTACAGAGCCGTGGACCTTTTTGCCCAGGACGTTGCCATTGAGAATAGTTTTATTTTCTTTCCATCTGATTTAACAGATGTCTTACGTACTTCACCATCTCAGCTATCTAGCCCATATAAGTTATGATCCCCAGACACATAAACACTTTAGGAGAATGGATAACAGCATGAAGACTGACTTTTTAACTGAGAGCTTGTCTACACTTTCAGCTATTTGGGAATAAAAATTCAAGGACAGCAATTGCAGAAAAACTGTTCTTGAAGGATTCAGTTCTTTCTATGAAGATACTTGCTCCAGGAATGGGGAGTCAGTCAGGAATACTTACTTCTATAATACCAAATGTTATTAACATGTAAAATAGATCACTATTCCTATTTCACATCTCACTAAACCAAATAAACTTTTAGGTACAGACAAACCAGTAAGCAAAGCATCTTGAATACTTTCTACAAAACCAGATTATGCTACAGCACAAAGGTTTTATACAAGACCAATGTGGAACAATTTCTTCATGCACAGAAAGAAAAATCGAAATAAGAAATCATAAAAATTAAAATGTAAAAAAAAAAAAAAGTATTTCAGACTTTTAAGGAAACCTTTCATCATCATAGTAACAAAAGAAAGATTCTTGCATTGATAGCTGCCTTGGTCAGAAAGCAGTCTTGGTGAAGTGATGGCAAGTAGAAAATAGATTTTGACAGACAGACAGAAGGTAGTAATGGATTTGAAAGGCAATGCTGTGAAACTTGTTGAACCAGAGCAACTCCCATATCATTAAGAGAGATTCTTAGTTTGAAAACAACTTGCTACTGCAAGATATCCATCAGCTGTGAGGCTATCTTGACATGGAATACCACAACACGGAGTTGTGCCTCATTACTATGGAGAGTTGCAAGAATTCTAAGGTAGCTGGAAAGTTAAGCTTCTTGGTTCCAAATGGTTATTTTTGCCCTCCTAACAGTTTATTTCATGTGATGTAGAGCTGGGTTAAATCTTATATACTATTTGTATTTTTCTTTCACAGATCTATATGCTGACTAGGACTTTTTTAACCCTTTATCTGCTGAACGACAATGATAAAGATTATCTGAATAAATAGACTCTAGAATGGGAGACTTCCCTCCATTCAGCAAATGCAATGGCAATTTCAAGAATAGGTCTGGGCATGGGCCTGGGCAATCTGCTCTAGGTGGCCCAGCTTGAGAAAGGAGGTTGGACAAGATGACGTCCAGAGTTCCCTTTCAACCTGAGAATAGCTGCCTTAGGTCTGAAAACAATGGCTTCATGGGGTACCTGAGGATTTATAAACAGAATGAGAAGGCACATGATACTTTCAGCTACCTGCTGGTGAAGGTGTTTCTTTGTAACATGAAATCTGTCTCCAAGTTTCCTTATGTAGGGAAAAAACCTCCTGATCAGGATGGCTGAATTTCTATGCTTCTAGAAGATAGCTCTTCTGACCTGGACAACTGGGAGGGAAGGAGTTGGCTTTCTAAGATTTATCTTTCAGGTTTTTCAGTCATATAATGCATGGAGAGAAGCCCCTTCTTCATACAGTAAAAAGTTCAAACCTCAAATGTTCTGACTGCTACTCTGGATGAGTTGTCTTACTGGGCTAAAAGGAACAATGATATCAAACCCAAGAAATTTTTCTAAAGTAGTATCCACCGTTCATGAGTGTGGCTCACCCACAGAAGCATATGAAAGATCTGAACAGAGAACGTGGCACCACAGAATCTCAGGCAGGCAGAAGTTATGGGTATAATTTGACCTTAGTGTCCCCCAAAAGTAACATCAAATTCAAATATTATGATGCAGGAAGAATAATACCAGTGACTGACTAAAAAGCTCCATCTACTTCTGCATGGCTAGTAAAACACAGTAATTGATCAAGGTCTTTCAGCCCTGACATAGGACATATTCTTTTCATTGAACAGTCAGGTCACCCTCAGAGTCCTCCTTAAATCAAAAAGTGGCACTTATGTTGAGCCTCTGCTCTCTATCAAAACAAACACACATATATTTTAAATAAAATTCTTGCTGACCTGTCTTTCAAAAGATGAAATATCAACTCCATGAGCTTCATGCTGCTCTTAGACAAGGAGTAAGATTTACAGTAAGATATGTGTTTTTAAGAGGAATTAGCCCTACACTGATTTCACTATGAAGCTTTGATGGGATCACAATCTGCAAAGCACAGAGATGCACTGTAATGACAGACCAAATTCAGATCTGTGTAGCTATAGTAAGTATAGGTCACACAAAATGTTATACTACTTAATACTACTCGAAGAATTTAGTAGACCAAATTTGCTATTGGTCTGTACAATGCAAGAGGAGCTATACTGTATGGTATAATTTTTTACTGATCTGTAAGTATTGTCATTTAGTGGATTATGGACATAACATCTAGAATATTACACGTGAACTGAATCTTAAATTTACAACAATTGCTTTTTCAGAACCCTACAGTAAATCACTTCACAGGATGCACTGTAACATAACACACATTTAGGTACAGATATACACAAAAATACTTTATGGTAGTGCAATTTACAAATGAAACAACAGTATGTTGCATTATCAACATTCTAAATACTAAGATAATGTTTTTAGAGGAAAACATTATATTTCACTGAACAAAAAAACCTAAATACTTTCCCTACAGTAGTGTTTTTTCTCTTCTGAAAAAGCTGGTAATACACCAACTTCATTGATTTCAGTAGAGAAACATCAAGGATGACTTTAATTCACCTGGTAGACATAATAAACAGGAGAACTTAGTTTTATTACAATGCCATTTAGGTGACAGCTTTCTCCTGAGTTGCCCATCAACGATTCCAAATAAAAAATATCACACAAATCAAAGTTGCTTGCCCAAATCTTATCGTGATCCCATTTCCCATGTCTTATCATGATCCCATTTCCATTTATACTATTGCAGCATTTAAGTCCTCAATCACAGTCCCACTACAATAGGCAATGTAGAAAATGTAAACGAAAATCAATTCTAAATTAAGTAAGCATCACTCCAGTTTAAAAGACATAAAAGCAGTTTAACTGGATCACTGGAAATTCCCTCTGCATAAAAGGAATTTCCACAACTATTGCAGAATTAGTTCATGGTACTACCGTACCACGTTCTTCAAAGCCTCAAGCATGGGAGAGGTGGTTCAGGAAATGTACATGTTATCATGGACGGCTAGAGGCCAGCATAAACTATCTCTTCACATCACACTAAAGGCCAAAACGGTCCAGGATAGACCAAGAATCAGAAGGCAGACAAGTCTCCTATATTAGTCTTCACTCCTCCCATATTCACACTGAACTTACTCAGACTACAGGATTGCCCTTGCATTGCCCAGTTGCCCCACAAATTAAGGAAGAAAACATAACTCTACAGAATACATTCAATTCTTACACTGTAATTCAAGAGAAGAAGGATGTAAAGGGTAACAAACCAGTGAGAAATTTTAAAATGACAAGTTTCTAAGGACAAAAGAAATAGTAGGTGACCAAAGTCAAGAATTAACTTTAAAGGAACAATGTGTGGAAAAAGAATTGACTTGTTTCAAAGATGTACTAACAAATGTCTAATGGAACAGCATCCTTTTTAAGGAGACAAAAATCCCAAGATGACTAAATGGCAAAAGTGAAGAGGCAACAGAAGAAATATTGATGAAAAATGCGCTGTAGATGCAACTAAAACCATCAAGAAGAAATGATTTAAAGGAAAAATACATGTTGGGAGCTAGACTGAGAAAAAAAAGAAAATTACACAGGAGAAAAGCAGAGTATCAGAGGGGACAGCAAGCAATATAGTGAAGAATAATAAGGCTTTCTAAAAATACATAAAAGGAAAGAAGACAGTAAAGGATAAAATGAACGCATTAAAGTATAAAACAGACGCTTAGAAACAGGATGATGCAAGGTTGATGGCAGGATTAAACACCACCTTCACAGGCATAATTCTCTTCAGGAAATGTGAAGAAAATACTGGGAAACATGAGGCTAACACTGGACTCCCAGATCAATTAAGTAGCAACATGCTGTTTTTACAGCTCACTATGAGTTAGTAAGGACAAATGTAAATTCAGAATCATCTGGTGCAGTATGGACTGAGAACTCATCACTCTCTCTGCCTCTTATTTGGGGTTTCACATTAATCAGACACAGACGAGTCAACTGCACAGTAGCCTATATTGTGATTATTTTTTGTAACAGACATAATTTCAACTCCATCTGCAGTAGGATGGGATATCTGGATACAAAGGATTATATAGTAAAATTATATAGTAAAAAAGACAAGACTAATTTCGTACAAAAGCATATTCATTGGAAACCCCTCAAGAATGAAATTTAGTCAAGTTTCTCAAAGGATAACTAAATTAATACATGAATGGACTTGAAGGAGTACATATATACAGTTTCAGTAAACCCATTTTGAAAAAGTATTGATAGATTAATTACTCAGTAGGAAAGAATAACTTCAGCATTCCTTCAGCTGATAAAGTGAACAAAAGAATATCTATCTAAAAAGGGTGAGTATCATTGCTGTCCATTTTTCGGAGAAAAAAGCAACCACCGAGGTTCCACAGTCTACACACTAAAGCCAATTTAGCCATATTTTTAAAATATGTAGCGTTACTTTAGTATTAAGATATCCATTTTAAAATGTTTTATTGATCGATGACAGTGTGTTCTCTAGATCAGCTTGATTTCCATTTCTAAAGTACATTCATAAAGATACAGTGACAAAATATACAGAAGATGGCATTAGAAAAGACATTTGGTACAAAACCATATCTATTGAAAGACAAAGGAAGTTATTCAGGACACATCTGTCCAAACAGCAAGTCGTGACTTGTACCTATGAAGGTTGCTCAGAAATTTCCTATGAATCCCACCAGAAGGCTGTAATGACATCTCTAGGGAAGTTCTGGGAAAACAAGCTATTGCAAATTCCAGTTCCCACTTCTTAAAAGGCAGTGGAGGTGATGATACAAAGCTCTGTTCACTTCATCAGTCCCAACAGGTCTCTGAGTTGGCACCGTCAGAAGGTTGCCACACTTGGAAGCACCCCATTTCTCATTTCGCTGAGATAAGAAAAGCAGCCAATAGTCCACTGGAGACAGAGAGGTTCAGAAGGCGAAACTAGGCTACTGAGGAAGCAAGGGAGGAGTCAACACAAAGAAAGATAATAATGGAGGAAAGTGAAGAAGACAAAAGAGATAAGAGGAAATGGATATAAAACAGTGGAAGACGGAGTACACTGGGTAACAACAAAGGAGAACAAAGTGAGAGAACATGAGCACAGACAAGAAGCACAGCATAGTTCAATTACTAATGTTACTTCTTAGTGGTTTCAGTACCAAAATATTCTGATAAACCCCAAATTAGGTGATTGAGTGGAGAAGACAAAGTGAAAACATTCCTTTGCTTCATTGGGATTTCAGATGAAAAAAGAAGGCGCAATCTCTACATTCAAAAGATTGAGCACATTTACATCTTCTGACAGGAGGAAAAACATTTAACTATTTTTAAAACAATTCTTTTATGTTTGGTATGTATAAAATTCTACTGAATAACACAAAAGAGGACTCGAAAGTTACAGACAGGCAAAGAAACAGACAAGTTTTTACAAAGAAAAAGGGGAAAAATACAAAGACTGGGTAGTTAGAGAGGTAAGACAAGGACTGATTTAAATATGGGTTCCATTATTATTCTTTCTCAAAAGAACACAGAAAATATCAATACATGCAAGATGTTTATACAGTCTTAGTGGCACACAGCTTTTCCCTTAGAGATGAAGAGTGAATAAGATGCACATGAATGTTTCTCCACAGTGCAGTTTGCTCATGTGTAGCTTGACCTGCACCCTCCTTCAGGCACTTAGCTGCTGCACTGGGCATATCTGGTAGATGTCAGCGGTGGGTGGGGGGGTCCAGGGCAACCTGTGCCGGACGAGGTCTGGAACAGCCCTGAGCCAGTCCCAGCCAGCTCCGCAATGAACAAAACGGACCCACCACCACATGCCAAACTGTGCCCACTGGGGAGCACATGGTGCCTCTGTGAAAATGTGTTTCAGAAAGGGAGGTAACAACTACGGGAAAGAGAGATATTGAAAAAAAGAGGAGACACTTGAACAGGGCAGGAGCAAAAAGGCACCTTTGCATGGCTGGAGAGATTCCTGAGCAGGGGCAAGGCAGAGACACCTAACAACTAGCACTGGAGCAAAGAGATGCCTGAGCAGGGACAGAGGGGAGACACAAGAGGAGGTACACCTCCAAGGGGACTGCAGCCCATGGAGGAGCCCATGCCTGAGCAGCTGAGTAAGAAGCAAGGAACAGTAAAAGCAAAGTAACCACTACACACTGACCCCAGTCTCCTGCACCACTATCACCTCACCCAAGGGACTGACTGTGATGTGCGGTGATGAGACTGGAGACCAGTGAGGGGGGAGCAAAAGTGGCCAGAGGGAAGCTGAGGCGTGTTTCTCTTAAGTGTTTGTTTAAATGTTTGTGTTTATTTCTCAGTATCGGAATCAATAATTAAGTTAATGATAATTGGCAATAAACTAACTTAAGTAAAATTCCACAAATTGACTGATTTTTTTTTTTTTTTTGGCCCATGACATCTGGCTACCAAAAAGCAAACGAACAAAAATATCAGTAAGAATATAAACTACTGGCAATTTTGTCACTTAACTAGATGTAAACAATTAAACCATATTACTACCATGAAGACATAATTCCTGTTTTAAAATGTAATGTACAATTATAAATTAAGTTTGCTAGAGGATTTTCAAGGATTAAAACTAGGGAGGGCCTCAGAATATTTTGTCCTACTGCTCCATGGAGTATCCTTCTCATATCAAAGCATTAAATGGGAAAACCATGGTGAAAACGAAAATTAAATTTAGCAACAGAAACCTCATTGCATTTCTGTGTACTGCTGTATAGTTATAATTTTCCCAGGTCAAATACACAGCACAGATTTTCACGTACATCATGACAAAAATCAAGTTCTACCTACTCTTCCATTAGTGACTAGTAAAACCAAGATCATAACATCAAAGGGGACAAAAATTCATATTTAGTGTAACTCCACTAGCTACAGCTGAATTGTGTCAGGAATTAACTTGGACCTTTTTTTACAGTAAGAGTCAATGTAGGTTGTATTAACTTTCATTTCTTCATTGTAATGATTCTGTAGATTACACCTGGTTTTCAGGCAGTGATAAATAATACAGACTACGAACCAACTATCATTCATTATTTGTCAGGCAATATTTAAAATAAAAAGAGATGTTGCAGATATTTCAGTACAGGTTTTTAGTCTAAATCAGTATTATCCACTTGTAAAGCTTGGTTATTTCTGAAATACATACATATGTACAAACACGTTACCATTTCCATAGGCACTGTTTCCTACATACACACAATCTCTCCTAAATATGCATGCACATACACAAAGGATAAGTATCACACAAGTTGGAGGGACACGACTCCAAAGGAAATGTAAGATTGTAAGAGTGAGGGTGGGAGAATGAACAGGAAAATAGAATAGGGAAGACATAAGAAGGAGGAAGGCTTCAGGTTAGGATATCCAGCCTGTTCCTCCTCAAATACTGGTTCATTCCACTGCAGAAATAAGCTATTATCTGCTTCCAGGTAACTGACAAATGCCAGCTGTCCTCCACTATTTCCTGTCTCCATACCCAGGAATTCCTGTATGGAGGCATAAGAACAGACAGCAAAGATGTCAAGTAATGATACTCCCTAACATCGTTAAAGACCCTACTGTCAGCAGAAGCAGTTCAGTTCCCACATTTCTAATGAGAACATAGATGACACCTTAGCTGGAGCTGAAATTTAAGAGAGAACCCTATATAATCATAAGAACCCTATATAATTATTTTTTATTATAGCTACATTTACTTGGATATGATTTTCTGCTAGTCGTGCAAAAAGGTGTCGGCTTTCAGGTTATTCTCCATGCAAAATGGCCACCACCTGTCATCACAGCCAATGGCTGCCATTTCTCTATAGTTAACTAGCATGTAAAAATGAGGCTATCTTTCATAAAGGTGATTACTTCTTCCAATTATTTTCAAACTGAAGGAAATGAAAACCATTGCCTCTCTATGGTTCAGAGATATGGAAAGATACTATTGAGAGACATGAAGATTTGCATATGCAAAATAAGAATAGGATGCAGATTTATAATATTAAACACAGGAGTTCACAGGATTGTCAGACTTTGTCATACCACAGACTTTGGCCTAAACCTTAGATGCTCTTTCATTGTTTTCTGCCTCAGACCTACACTGCCTCAGATCTCAGTACCCCATTTCCCTTCAGAGAGATACATGTTCTTCTTACATACTGACTGAAGTAAGGTAAATCCATTTGCATATTTCACCAATAATTTCATTGTTTCCTCACCTAAGGATCAATCACCTAGAAATGGGAGGCTGACCTGAAGGTTACTGCATTTCTTTCCAATGACTAGATATTACAAGAACAGACTGGTATCTAGTATTTTAAATCAGGGAAGTGAGCAGCAATTTATATTTGAGTCATCAATTACAGCACCATAACTTCAGAGGATTGTAGCATGGCTCTGCACAACTATCATTGCTCAATAAAATCTACAGAAAATAACTTAAAACTGTGATACAATCTTCTGAATATGGACTCATTCACGTACATGTCATAAGACTAAGTCTGAATCCATGTCTGTTATGTAAATATGTGACTAAAGTCACACAAGTATACATGCATTAATTTCAATTTAAACTTCAATAGCCATTCCTCCCCATTCTTTCAAGGATCACAATTTCAAAACATGCATTATTATATAAATACTTCTTAAACAGCTAGGTTTAAAAAACTAAACAAACCCCCTTCTTAACAGGACTACCAGATTGTACCTCCAACATTATCTGTTCTTCTAAATCTTGTAAAAATTAAACTGCATCTATATAAAGGCATTGTCCACAAAACTAAAAAGTGGAAAGTGTTACCTTCAATATATCATCACCTAAAAATACATCAGTGTTGCAAATATACAACTATAACTGTAATGGTGAGTCATTACAATATTAAATGGGTAGTGTAGTAATTTCTCTGCATATCAGATACATGCGTGAAAGGATCCTGTAAACAGAAGCAGTATTTCTCTACAGCCTAATCTGATGGGTGAACATAGTTCTAAAACTCTGCCAGTGAAATTTGCCAGTGCAGTTTTATTCCCCACAGCATAGTGATTTCATATGTCCTGTGACCCCTCCCCAAGCACCCACTCTAGCATATAAATGAAATACAGTCTAACAAGTTAAAAAACACCTTTTTTTTATTATGTGTTTTAAATATGTTGTTAGTGAAATAGTATTTTCATATAAAGTAAAATACAGAAATGATTCTATGATATTGTTACACTAGATTTTAGCAGTTGCAGAAGGAAATAACTGCTGTGAATTGTATTTTGGATGTGCCTATTGCACCACAAAGAGTAGAATATATAAAACAACATGAAATAACACAGCTAGAAGTGACCTGATCAGGTGAAGGTGATTCCAAAGCCAGGTCTCTACTTGCCAACGCACTTCAGAACTACATAGTTTCTTTGCTAATCAGATCATTATGTTATTCCATGCATTTTTCAATTAACCTCTCTATTGCCTTCATGTGTTTAATTGCCACTTTAGATGTTGCATATATGGTGTGGGGAAAGCTTTAAATAACTTCTCTGACATAATACCTCTCCATTTCTTTTAATGATAGTCTACTTCTTCCTTAAGGTCTATCTGAACTAAATTCCACCTGCCTCGTGATAACTGCAGCCACTACTGTTGTGTAGTTTGCAGCAGAAGAATCAGACAGACAAAAAGCAGTATGTATCTTCCCCTTTCAGTCCTTCCCTGTTTTTTTGGAGGTATTAACAGGTGCAAATCACTCCAGCATTTCCTCTTAAACAGAAGCACTGAGAACTTTACACAGTGCCATGGAAAGACAGCAGCCTCTGAAGTCACTGAAAGGGCATCAGTTGGCCAAACTAGACAGAAAGCTTGCTCTTCTGTGCTCTGTGACCTAATTTCATGATTTTAGCCTGCATGTACTTAATGGACGAGGCTTCACATCACTACAACTTGCACAGAGGTCAAGAACATCATAGCAAGATTAAAGAACTCAGGTTTAATTTTCTTTCACAATCTAGAAGCAAATACACTTTTTTTTTTTTTTTTCCACAAGTACTATTTGTTCTCTCAGTCCATTATGAGGAACATATGCTAGAATTTTCACTGCCTAAATTTTCACACTTCACAGAAGCAATAAATATAAACCATTTATTACAAGGAACAATAAACAACTGAATAGCCAGGAGAATGAAACTAATCCCTCTCTCCTCTCCCAGTGTACCTGTCCTCTCTTTTACACAGTTATCATGTAGAAGGGAAAGAGGAAGGGGATGGATTCCTGCTTTGTTGGATCACTTCACTAGCAGCAGAGAGACTCCAGAGATTTTGTTACTTTCACGATCACCAAGTTTATTTGAAGATTTCTAACCCTGATTCTTTTGATTCTGTGAAGATTCTAACAAGCAAACAATGGCATTTATATTTTAAATTGTTGATTACTCTTAATTGATTACAGATCAAGAACCACATCAGATCTCAACATTCCAACACTCCCTTCAGGGGCCTGTGAAGCCACTAGGAAGAATGAGGTGCTTGACAGGCAGTAACAGAAGCACATAGCTTTAGACAGACTCAGGGCAAACCTGCAAATGCTGAGTGGCTTCAAGAACAATGTCAAACAAGTTAGTGTTTCAGGGCACCTAATTTTTGCCTTGAAATCAGTGCCTCCCTATCTTTCACAGGCAGTTTTTGGAGAAACACCCAAGCAAGCTGTGAATGAAACTCATTCTGATCTTGAAATGATTACATTTGCTTTTGTACAGCAAGTTTCCTAGACTAGTATGTCCTGTTACAGTGGGATTAAGCAGCTGGACATAGACCATGCAAAGTGGAATGGAAGCTGCATTGCTTCCAATACCAGTAGTTCAGTAGTTCAGAATTACTATACTGCCCTGCATTTTAATGAATTACTACACATCCCTGCATTGTACAATAGAGAGGTACACTAACTACTCATGAAGGAAGTAGCCTATGTAGATAAAAAAACACATTAAAAGGAGTCTTTCACCTCTAAACTGCATTCCTGAGCCCATCCAGATTAATCGTTTTCCTTTATCATAGCTTGAAGTCACTGACTTAAAGAAGAAAATTATAGCTTCACTAGTCAAACACCAGCCTTAATAACACAAATTCATTTGATCTCAATATCTTGTATTGCTTACAGGGGGAGTCTACTTACTTTGTTTGTAGACAGTGGTAACACAGGTACCTAATCAAACAGACCTTGTTATACTGACTGGCATGTAAAACATGAGATCGTGTATGTGTTTTGTTGTATGTATAGCTGTAGGAGGTAACCAGAAGTCTTTTTCTTGTATTTAATGCATGTATTTGGTCTCCCAAGCTTAAATGAGACAACAACCAGTGAACCTCAATGCCAACTCTGAAGAATCTAAATCACTCGCCTTCAAAAAATAATTATCACCTTCATGGGAAGGTAATATTAAGAAAAAAAATTTGAAAGTTGGCTGAATCACTAGATGTAATGTTAATCTAAAAGCTTTTTTTATATATATATATTTTTTTTTTAAAACAGCTATTTGCATAGATATATGGTGAAGTGAACCTAGCTCACTTGCAGTCTGTCCCTGCATTAGAAATCTCAAAGTGTTCAGTCACTCAGCTGGGCATTTTGATTGTAATTCATTCCCCTCCTTAACCCAAAGACAGTTCACTGTCATAATTAACACCCTGACTAACATTAAACAACTACCTGGAGGCACTGTAGCCTACAAAGCACAAACGGAATGAGCACTAGGCAGAAATGCCCTCGAGCTTTAACATAAATTGATTTAGCTAAACTGGT